>NC_050573.1:70173962-70453962 GCF_011100635.1 Trichosurus vulpecula
TGGCCAGGTAGGGTGCTTCTGCAGTGATTAGGGAGGAGGAACAGGCAGTATTATTGAGAGGTGATGGGCAGCTAGGTGGCACAGTGGATAGAGCACTGGGCTTGGAATCAGGAAGACTCATCTTCCTGAGTTCAAATCTAGCCTCAGATACTTACTAGTTGTATGACCCTGAGCAAGTCACTTAACCCTCTCTGTCTCAGTTCCTCAACTGTAAAACAAGCTGGAGAAGGAAATGGCAAACCACTCCAGTATCTCTGTCAAGAAAACCCAAATGGGGTCATGAAGAGACGGACATGAATGAAACCACCGAACAACAATGTGGGAGGGAACTGGAAACTGAAGTTCCTTTGGCTACCACCAGGGACCGCCTGAGAGCCACCCACCTCTCCCTGTCCAAGAGCGCCCAGGGGCCTCTGGCCAGGAGTGCAGCCCCAGGGACAGTGATCAGACAAGGGCCTGTCTGGGGAGAGGCTGCTTTCTGCACTCCCAAATCTGGAGCCATAACAAGGGTGATTCAATTGAGGTACTTGCCTCAGGCAGGCAAAGCTGAGGGGTGCCAAAAATCTATAAAATATTTATCTACTACCCCAAGCATGCCATGCCATTGGGTGAGAGGGGCCACAATTTTCTATTCTGGCCTTGGGCAAAAAGTTAGCTGGTGACAGTGCTGTCCAAATACCAGATGTGGCCAGTTCTGCAGCATCAGCAACCCCCCTCCCTCTCCTTTCTCCTCTGACAGACAGCCCTCTCACCAGCTCCATCTGTCAGCATCTCTCCCTCTATTGGACAGGTCACCAACAGGGCAGATTGCAACCCTCCAGACCCTGGAGCAGCCTAGGGTTCCCAAGTGGCTCAGAGATGAAGCTAAGAGGGAACTGGGGCGCGAACTCGTGCCCCTGCCTTCAGGACCAAGGTCCAGCCCCAGAGGGCATCAGTAAATGGCAAAGGTCTCCTCCCCACCCCCTTACTCAATTGCCCTGCAGTTACTTGTGTGAAGCATTTTTTAAAGGGCTACCTGTCTTTAGCTTTCACTTAGGATTTCTAACATTTTCCACCAGTATTTTTGTCATACTATTCTATATAAACTAAACTAAATAAAGGATCTAGCTTTGATCAACAAATCTCAAAATCGCAAAAAAGTCAGGGACTTTACAATGGGAAAAGACCAACCATTCCATCTCACTCCTCTTAACAGTTAGGGAAACTGAGGCCAGCGAGGGTACTTGTATTCTTCTGCATATTTTGGAAAAGTAGGTGGTTATCATCACTAACATTTCTCCAACACTTTAGTTTACAAAGTGAGTTTACACTTTAGTTTACAAAGAGAGAAACTGAAGCTCAAAGAGGTCACAGCGCTCTGAAGTAGCCAAGCAAGAACTCAGAAGAAAATCTTTCAGTGCCAACTGCAGGGATCTTTCCAGTACAGCAGTTTTCATAGTTTTGTGTAGAGTGAAGAAAGCCCTAGGCTGAAAGTCAAGAGACCCGAGTTCTTCACTCTGTTGATTGGCCAGGTGATCATGGCCAAGTCTCTGGTTACCTTGTCTTTTCCCTAAAGCATCTGGCTTTGGGCCAGAGGAGGGTTTCAGGGGCTTCATGACAGACGTCAGGGTTAATGCTACCCAGAACCTCCGAGGCAAGTTCATGGTGAAGGGCACAATTGCTACAATATTGCCATCCACTGCTGTCACGGCAACTGTCTCTCCCCACTTCCTGTCTGCCACACTTGCAGGATGGTTTACAGTCCAGTAACCACTTCTCTTTGGCTTCTATTAACCTGTTGGCCTTCTATTACTCATTCAGTGGGTCTTTACTAAGCACCTGGTTAGAAGGGTGGGAGATGGAGATGAACTGGGCACTGCCCTGGAGAAGCTCCCAGAGTGGGGGAAAGAAAGGAAGGACAGATGTGGGTGTTACCCTTCAGGGGCTCCCAATGTGGATCTCTGGGCTTCATGGGGGCCCTCCCCCCTGCAAACGGAGGCTAAACAAGAGAAGAAACTCAGGCCTCAGGGGTAGCTTTGGTGGAAAACAGGAAGGGCTCCCGGATAGGGTTGGCAGGAGGCGGCTGTTACTTTAGCTTGTGATAGCTTCCTTTTCCTGCCCCTTCACCAAGATTTGTGACTCAACCTGGATGCTCCAGCTCTTGAATGAAGCATGGGTCCTTCCCTCCACTTCCCCAGCTTCCTGATCCAACATCCCCCTTCCCGTAGGCCCCACCCCCTCTCTTGCTCAGACACCTGCAAGTGACTCCTATTATCCAAGAAATCAATCCAGATACTCCAGAATTTGGCCAAAGCCTCCCACTCTAGTCTCTTCTCCCTGACATCAGCCCCTCCTAGCTAGCTCGGGGTCTCTTCACTGTCTCCCTGCCCCCACACGTCAGTTTCATTCCAACCTTTGCGCACAAACTCCTCCAGCTTGTCAAACCCTTCCAGACCTCTCCAAGTCCCCTCTAGCCTTCAAGATCTAGCCCCAGCCGTACTTCCTTCAGGGCCTTTTAGGCCTGCCCATTTTGAGATCCATAGTTTGGCCCTTGACTATAGTATGTCCTGAATGGTCCCTGGTTGTCAGTTTTGTCTCCTCCCAGACTAGGAGTTCCCTAAGGGCAGGGTCCAGGTCATCTCCATCTCCCATCCCTCTAGCCAGGTGCTTAGTTAAAAAACAAACCAACCAAACAGCTGAATGATTTGCTCACAAGGCTGATAGGTTAACGAAAACCAAAGTAAACCAAAGTACAGCTGCTACAATATTGCAAGCCATCCCACAACTGTGACAGAGACAGGAAAGGGGGGAGACAGTTGTGACAACTGCAGTGAATGGCAATATTGTAGCAATTGTGTGCCCTTCACCAGGAACTTGCCTCTGTCTCTCTGTAAACTGAATCCTGCAGGTGTGTAGCATTAACACTGCTGTCTGTCACAGAGCCCCTGAAACCCTCTGTCCCATGTTGAATTAGCCAGAGGCTTTAGGGAGAACACACACACACACACACACACACACACAAGACATAAATATGGGAGACATACACACAAGACACACTCATCCAACACACACGACACATACCCATGGGAGACATACACACAAGACACTCACCCAACACACACACACAAGACATACACACAATACACACCCAACACACGAGACATAAACATGGGAGACATACACAAGACACACTTACCCAACACACGAGAGACATACGAATGAGACATACTCATTCAACACACATACACACAAGACATATTCACCCAATACATACACACAAGACATATACATGAGACACACTCATTCAACACACACAAACACATACACATATACACACACACTTTTAGTCAGCTTTACCCAGAACTGGACATCAATGAACAGGAATGCCGAAGGTCTCCTGACTTCACTCTAGGTCACCTCCTGTTTGTGTTGATGGCCTGAATTCCCCTTGAGACAGCTTCATTTCCTCCTTTGTCAAATGATGCGTCAGACAGGCTTTACAGGAGTTGGCTATGAAGTGCTTCCAAGAACCTCTGTGTGAAAGTAAGGGGAGGGGAGCACAAGAAGGGAGCCTCATTTAGTGAAGACAAGCCTTGGCAGGGACTAAAAGCCCCTGGCTTTGAGATCCATCTCTGCCCCCACTTGTGTAGTTACCTCCAGCAAGTCATTCCCCTGCCTAGGCCTTAGTTACCTAACCAGTAAAAGGAGGGGGTTGGATTAATCATTAGATGGTCTTTGATGTCCCTGCTGGCTCAGAAGTTCTGTGTTCTAATCTCATATCTAACGATATATAAGAGCTATTTAATGCAGAGATAGCATTAACAATGATCCTTTTCCTTCCAGACTCAGAGCTATTCCTTCCTACTGGCTCCTTCACTGCTGCATCCAAACATGTTCCAGTTCCCCATCCTTAAAAATCCTTCTCTTATGAATATGAAAATGTTTTACATGATTGCACATGTATAACCTGTATCTGATTGCTTACTGTAGTCTCAGGGAGCAGAGAAGGGAAGGAGAAAGGGAATGATAGAATATGGAACCCCCCAATTTTTTTAAATGTTAAAAATTGTTTTAACACATAATTGGGTAAAAATAAAATATTATATATTTAAGAAAATAAAAAACAATTCAAACTAACCATTAAAAAATCTCTTAACCTTGCCCTCTCTAGAAGGTATAAGCCTATAACTCATTTGCTGCAAAACTCACTGGATTTGTAGTCAAGATAAACTAAGTTCGAACACCATGTCTGCCACTTCCTGCCTGTGTGACTTTGGGTAAGTCATTTCTCTTCTCTGGGCCTCAGCTATTGTAAGGGTAAACGAAGTGGACTTTTTACTGGTTTTTCTTTTGGAGTGCTCAGCACCAAGGCAATCAAGCGCCTTTGATTGAGTCTTGCCTTTGGTTGTAGGAAGGCCCACACCCTTTTGCTAATTAGGTCATGAGAGGTGTGAAACCATCGAGAGGTTGAAGTGCTCTGACTCTAAAGAAGTGTATATATACTCTGAGGTTAGCATTTTGTTTGGGGCTCACTCATTGGAAGAGTATTGGTGTGGAGAGTCTGGTTAGCCATTAGGGAGCACCCCCAGCTTTGAAAACCCAGATGTTGGTGCTTCTCTCTCTAGTAACTATGCATGTATAGCTTTGGTCAGACAGCTAGAAGCCTGTCTGTTGATTTGTGTTATTTGCTCTGTTTCTATGTTCTGTGTTTATGATTTCTGTTTGTATTTGCTCTGAAAGTTCAGGGTACTGATTTTTTTCTCCTGAACTAAGTGAATAATATATGTGTGTTTGGTTAAAGTGAGATTGTAAACCCCTTAAAGTTGCTTTCCTTAGAAAAGCAGATCAAAGAACCTGTGCTAGCAGCCCTTCTGTGTGCTGGTGTTATTGGTCTTATACCCCCACAGCAGCTGCTAGTAACACTGTTGTTACAGCTGTCTCTGTCAAATGGACCAAAAGACCTCTGAAGTCCCTTTCACTCTCGATTCCAATTACCCTAGAAAGAGTCCCCTACCTCAGCTCCTTGCACTTGCCTCTCACTCATTTACTCCCCAACCCCTTGTAATCCGGCTTCTAATTCTACCACTGGCCAGAAATTATTTTTCTAAAGGTCACCAAGGTCTTTTAATTGGGAGGCAGCCAGGTGGTGGTCTGGCGGATAGAGTGCTAGGATCGGAGTCAGGAAAACCTGAATTCAGACACTCATTAGTTGTGTGACCCTGGGTAATCTCTTTCAGAATCAGTTTGCTCATCTGTAAAATGGAGATAATAACAGTGCCTGCCTCACAGGGTTCTCATGAGGGTCAAATGAGATAACATATGTAAAACATTCTGTAAATGTAGCTATTATTAGGATTATTGCTAAAATCTATAGCTTTTTCTCAGTTCAAACTCTACTTGAGCTCTCTGTAGCATGTTATACCACTGCCCCTCCCCATCTCTTTGAATACTCTTTCCTCCTTGGGCTTCCACAACACTGTCTTCCTACTTGTCTGGCCACTCCTCTACCTCCTTTGCTAGGTCACTGCCTTCCTCCCACCCTCTAAGTGTGGGTGTTCCACTAGGCTCTGGCCCCTGGCCTCATCTTTTCTCTCTGTACAATCTCTCCTCTGGTGATCTTGTGTTCCCTGGATTCAATTTCCACCTTTAGAAAGATGACTCCTAAATACCCATTTCCAGCCCCAGTTTTGCTCCAGCTCCAAGTCTGAATGTCCAGATACCTGCTAGACATCTCTACTTGAACGTCTGCCTCAATGGCACCTCATTGTCCCAAACCTGAACTCATCATACTACCATGCTACTCCTACCAACTCCCGTGTTTCTATTGATGGTACCACCAGCCTCCTAATCACCCCGACTCAAAACCTCTGACTCTTCCATCTCCCTCTCCTCATATCCAATTAACTGCTCTCATCAAATTTCTGTTCTCTGTCCCTTTCCCTCCACTCACACAACTACAAGCTGAGTTCTGTCTCCCATCACTTCTCACCCAGATACCACTGCTATAGTGTTCTATTGGTTTCCCTGTTCCCATCCCTCCCTTCTCCAATCCACCCCTCCACACAGCTGTCAAAATAGTTTGCCTAATGCACAGGTCTAGCCATGCCAGTGCCTTGATTAAAGACCTTTGAGGGCTCTCTATTGACTAGAAGATAAAACATAAAACAGTCTGGACCTCAAGACTTTCCACAATCTGGTTCCAGGCCCTTTTCACATGACTCCCCTCCAGGCATTCTGGCTCAAAACAGACCACTAGCTGTTACAGAATCACAGAACTCGAGGGTTGGAAGGGACCCCACTGGCCATCCAGTCCAACCCATGCATGAGGGGAATCCCACTATTATATACCCTGAGCAGCAGTGTTCCCAGAATTCAATATGCCATTTTATCAAGTCAGAGAATTAGGTAGAAGGGACCTTAGAGACAGATCATCCAGTTCAACCCTTTCATTTTACAGGGGTGGAAACTGAGGCCCAAAGAGGGGAGGCAATCTGCCTGAGTTCACGCCAGTGAATAATGGCAGAGGCAGGGTTCAAGTTTAATCTTCTGACTCCTTTTCACTATATGCTCCAATGGCTCCCAATAGACTGTTGCACCTCCTGCTTCTGTGCACTGGTTTGCATGGGCTAAACCAAAACTTGGAATGTATACCCTCATCTCCAATGGAAAAACTGCTTTTATTTCTCCAAGTAGGAGCTCAGGTGCCACTTAATCAATGACAGTTCTCCTGTTCCACCTGTCCCACCTGTCCCCTGCCCCCAGCTGAAAGGGTTCTTTCCCCCTCACATCTTCATAGAGCACATAGAACTTCTCTTTTGCCCCTTTCAAAGTCTGCTCTGGGTCCTGTTTATCTCTTCCTGTGGTCCCCCGTCCCGCTGTAGGCTGGAAGGTGGGGGCAGGGTGTCAGCAATCATGTCATTTTGTCACCTTTGGGTTTTTAGTGCCCAACAAGGGCCTAATAATATTGAAATGAATTCTATGTTCTAAAATCTCTCCAGTTTTGACATTATCTGGTCTATGTTCTAAGGTGGAGGGTTTGCAACCTAGGGTCTGTAAGCTGGTTTTTTGTTTTTATATTTTGACAACCATATTTCAGTATAATTAGTTTCCTTTAAAATCTCACGTATTTTATTTTACACATTATAAAATGTTATTTAAAGAAGAGGTCAGATTTAACCAGACTGCCAAAGGGGTCCATGACACAAAACCGCTTAAGAGCACATGCTCTGGGGTCTTTCAGGGCTGATACCATCAGAGGATCACCACCTCCACTTGCAACCATGATAGGGATGGAGGCAAGGCAGGTCTACCCCAGAGACAGTGACTTCTAGGGGGCAGAGCTTGGATGGACTGGCTGGTCATCTACACTGGCCCAAATTTACCACATAATTCCTCACTCCTCGGCAAGGATTCTCCTTTAAAGCATATAGAGCATGTCCTTCACACCTGTGTAATCAATGGCAACGTTATTACTCCACTTTACAGATGAAGAAACTGAAGCCAGAGAGGAAAAATCTCTGTCTCTGTCTGTCTGTCTGTCTGTTTCTCTCTCTCTCTCTCTTTCCCCAAGTATCAGCATCTCGACTAAAACTCAGGCTGACTCTAAGGCCAGTGATGTCTAAACAGTGCCCCTTATGAGTCACCTCTTATAATTTATAGTTGGGGGGGGTCTGATGGGGAAGTGGGGGGTATGATGGGAAGGGGGATATGCTGTGTGCTTCAGAGGGTTAGGAACTGCCCTTTTTAGCTATGTAGAACATACCATTCAGCCAACTCCAGTGGTGCCCTCTTTGTGCCTCCCCAGACCTGGGTCCTGGAGGAGAAGCCTCTGACTGGGCTATGAGCTCAGAGCTGGATTAGCCAAGAAACAGGAGGAGCTGGGAGCGGGTGTCTTTCTTGTACCTCGAGGTCCGTTCCTGGTATTTGGTAAGGGAAGGTCACTTCCTGGGATGCTCACAGCTCCTGACCCTTGACCCCACCAAGCCCTCATGTAATAATGAGCTCTCTTAGCACCTCCCCCAGCATTAAATTCCCCATTGGGCATGGGTTAGAGGAAACCTGCCATGCTGTCCCTCACAAGGTTCAGGGGAGGCCCCTACCCCCTCACAGACCATCTGCTTTTCTTGCTGAAACCTGAGGCTGATCCGAGGCATCTGATTGCAGCTGCCCGGCGCCCGCTCGGCTCCGGAAACCCAGGCCTCACCACCTGCCAGGCCGGAGACGGGTCTGGGCACCTGGTGGTCAGTGGGGCCTAGACCACTGGGAGGGGGGAGTCAAAGGGAGGGAGGAAGGAGGAGAGAGTTGGTATATGTCTCTGTGTGTATATAATGTTTGATCATGAAAGGTGAGTGTATATACATATATATATACACACATACACACACACATATGTATACGCACAGATGTGTGTATGTATGTATAAGTATCTTCATAGAGAGGATCTGCAATATAGACTGAGAAGGGCCCTTAGAGATCACCTAATCCAACCCCCTATGTTTACAGATGAGGAAACTGAGGCTCAAAGATACGTAATTAACTGAACTGAGGCCCCACAGGTAATAACCAGTAGAACCAGGATCTAAACTCAGTTCCTCCAATCACAAATTGTGCTTCGGGCTCTGCAGACCATATATCTGTATAGACGTCTATCTGAGGGCACAGGGCCCTCTGCCAGGGGAGTGGGACTTGAGGAGAGAAAGGCCAGAGCAGTTCTGGGAAAAGGCCCAGCCCCAGCTTAGCTGACCTCCCTGTTGCTACGGCGCTTGAAGCCCTGATGCATGTCCCCCCCTTACTCAGGGCCTCAATCCATCCCAGAGCCTGCCCACATCAGCCGGCAGTGGCTCGTGCCAGATATCAATTACCTGCCGCAGTGTTTCCTGGGGACACTAATTAACTATGGGTGCTTGATGAGGCCTCCTGGCTCATCCATTACTCACTGAAGGCGCCCGGCCTTTCTCCAAGTGCTAGGCAGCTTGGCCCCCAGAGGTCCCAGATGAAGGGGTTGGGGTCCCAAGCTAGTCCTAGCTTGTCTGCCACTTTCCCCTAACCCTATCTTGTCACCTCCTTCCCAAAGTACAATCAGTCTCCCAGGAACAGCCCTTGTTCCAGCTGCTGCACAGATTCATACAGCAGGAGAAGTCCTTAGAAATCATCTACCCTCCAGCCAAATCATCCTACTTGCTGTTCCTCACATACAACATTACCTCCTCCCACCTCTGCATCCTTGCACAAACTATCCCTCATGTTTGGTGAAGTAGATCTCTGGGCCTCTAGTCAGGAAGACTCCTCTTTGTGGGTTCAAATCTGGCCTCAGACACTTACTAGCTGTGTGACCCTGGGCAAATCACTTAACCCCATTTGCCTTAGTTTCCTCATCTGAAAAACGGGCTGGAGAAGGAAATGGCCAATCACTTCAGGATCTTTGCCGAGAAAATCCCAAACGGGGTCCTGAAGAGTCAGACATGACTGAACAACTGCCCCTCTACCTCTTGGAAGGCTCAGCTCAGGTGCCACCTCTAACCAGAGTCTCTAATACTCCTAGGATACGCTCCATGTACAGTGGGGCCTCCCCACCCCATTGGATATGTATTTTGTTTTTACTTATCTTTGGGAATGTTGGTTTTGCTCCCCTACAGCAGAACTTTGAGGGCAAAGACTATTTCAGCTTTGTCTTCCTATCTCCAGTGCCTGGCACAATTGTAGATTAATAAATGCTTGGACTGAATTGAATCTAGTCGAATCTAGTTCAATCCATTTTACAGATAGGACAACTAGGGTCCATTAAGGGGAAGGGACTAGCCCAAGTTCCCATAGCCAGTCAGCCAGCTAAACGGAATCAGAAACCACTCAGAGCCAGTAGGCTCAGGTTCAATGTCCAGAGCAAGCAAACACAACAATGCTACATTTCATTGGGAAACTGTAGCAGAGGAAACCTAAGAAGAAGAGATACTGGCTACAATTCCACAATTAAGTGCAACATTGTAGCAATAGATCCTCTCCAGCCATGATGAGGCACGGAACACTGCCTGGAAGAAAGCTGACAAAGCCCTACAAGATGGAACGCAGCCTCAGAGAGTCAGGAGCCCTAAGAAGACCGAATGTTAGAGCTGGGAGCACCTCAAAACAGAGTATCCTGATCAGAAGGGGCCTGGGAACATAGAGTGGCAGAGATAAGAGGATGTAAAGGTCATCTAGTATAGGGGTTCCCAAACTTCAAGCCACAGTCCCCCGGGGAGACCCCAGAGATACTACTAGAAGCAGTTCCTAGGTGGCAAAGTGGATGGACCCCTGGGCCTGGAGTCTGGAAAACCTGAGTTCAAATCCACATTTGGACATTTACTAGCTGTGTGACCCTGGACAAGTCACTTAACCTCTGTCTGCTCCGTTTTCCTTAACTAACTGTAAAATGGGGATAATAATAGCGCCTAACTCCCAGACTTGTTGTGAGGATAAAATGAGATATCTGCAAATCTCTTAACATAGTGCCAGGAGCACAACAGGTGCTTAATAAATCCTTCCTCCCTTCTTTCCTTCCTTCCTTCCTTCCTTCCTTCCTTCCTTCCTTCCTTCCTTCCTCCCTTCCTTCCCTCCTTTCCTTCCTTCCTTCCTTCCCTTCTTTCCTTCCTTCCTTCCCTCCTTCTTTCCTCCCTCCCTTCCTTCCTTCCTTCCCCCAATAAAGACTTTCTGGGCACCACCAAAAAACACACAAAACAACTTTCGGCAAAGGGTTTCAGCAAAATCCCTATGTGCCCCCAAACACCATCAATTTGTTAATGTGTGTATATTTTTATTCATTCAATGGATATTAATGACACAACTGTTATTCCAGAGTTTGTGTGACATGTTTTTAGCCCAATATCCTCATTTTACAGATAAGGAAACTGAGACCCAGAGTACTTAGGTGTCTTGCCCAAGATCACACGAGTAATGTTAGGGCTGAGATTTTAATCCCAGTCTTCTGATTTCAGAGCTAGCATGATTTCCTCAGCACCGAATCAATTAGGTCAAAAGGGGGTACCTATACTTAATAAGGCCGAGGGTCATTGATTTAATCCATTCCCTTCATTCTCCAGATGGGGAACTGAGATCTGGAGAGGGAAAGGGCCTTGTCTAAGCTGTTAGACAAGGTTAGATGTAGTGTTGGTATAGTGCAAAGAGCTCTGGACTTGGAGTCAGGAGTCCTGGGTTTGACCTCAGACTGACACACACTTGCCATGTGATGTTGGGGAAGTACTTGATTTCACTGGGTCTCAGTCTTCTTATATGAAAAACCAGAAGCCTGGATGAGACCCCTTCCCACTCTGATTATATGTGAACCTATTCACAGAAGCCAGTCGCCGGTTCTTCTGATTCCCAGTGCAGGCCTCTTAAAAGGTCCAGCAAATTACTGTCTATGACCCTCCTTTTAGTCAGGCAGAACTTTAGCTAGTATCCCCATATCTACTTATGAAGATTCCTCAGGGACAGGGGAATGAGGAAGAGAGAGAGGACTTCACAGAGTATCAACGTGCCCCAACCATCCATAACAAGGCCTGACCAGTGTAAAGGGTGACTAAGGGGGGGGAGCTCTTGCCCTAAGTGATGCCATATTTTTACCCTAAGGTCTCAAGCTTGCTATCTTGCCCTGAACTGATTCTACTCTCTCTCTCTCTCTCTCTCTCTCTCTCTCTCTCTCTCTCTCTCTCTCTCTCTCATCTACCTCTTTCCTTCCTTTCTCTCTCTGTCTCTCTCTCTCTCTCTGCATCTGTCTGTCTCTCTCTGTCTCTGTCTCTCTGTTTTAGGTGTGCCTATTGGCTCCCCAGCTAGCCTGAAACTGCCCAAGCCCCTGGGGTGGGGCAAGGTCTGGGTTTCTCACTTCTACCATCACTGAGAGATGGTAAATAAATGACCATAGCTTCTGCCTGGGGAAAGTGGTGGCCTCCTAGATCTCAATTCCTAGGCAGGAAGGGATAAGTGCTAAGGGGGGGCGGGAAGGGACTGAGGGGATTCCACTTCCTACAAGAAACAGGTGGACATGAGCCCTGGGGGTAACTGGTCTCAGCTGTTCCTCATCCAGAAGCCTCTGGGAGCAGAGAGGGGAGGCAAGGAAGAGGGAAAGGAGACCTTGCTGACATAGGCAACATGTTCGGAGGAGCTGCTGGGCACTCTCTGATTTGAGGGGTCTTGTCTCCTCTCCACTGCACATGCCCACCACACACAGAGAGCATACATTGTACATACACCACCCCAATGTTTGTGCAGATACATGCATCATGAACGTCAATTGTTTCACACAAAACCAGCAGATAATGAACAAACGGGTACACAGGACACACAAACATACCAATGGTATGTGCAGATATACACAATGAACACCAACTGCTTGTATGCAGGCCTACAGGCACATACTATATAGATGTGTACATACATTCATGGAATACCGAGGTGGCATAGTGGATAGGGCACCAAGCCTGGAGTCAGAAAGATCTGAATTTAAATTCACTTGCTGATACTAGCAAGTTGTGTGGCCCTGGACAAGTCACTCAACCTGTTTGCCTCAGTTTCTTCATCTGTAAAATAGGGATAATAATAGCGCCTACTTCTCATGGTTGTGGTGAGGAACAAGTGAGAGAACGCCTTTAAAGTGCTTCTATTAGGTATTAGGATTATTTTTACAAACACCAGGCACACCCATATAAACAAAAGGCAGCCATCACAACGGGATCTCTCGTGTTCACAAAGCACACATATCGTGGGTGCGAGTACTGCACAAATATGAAGCACATGGGATCATGGGATCAGAGATTCTGAGTCGAAAGGAACCTAAAAAATTATTGAATCCAACTATCCCATTTTACACATGAAGAAACTGAGATTGAGAGGGGGAAGTGACTTGTCTAGGGTCCCACAGCTAGTAAGGACCAGAAGCAAGATTCAAACCCAGGCCCTCCTGACTCCAAGCATAGTGCTGGATCCATGCAGCCTCCTTCCACCTGCACATCCGCACAATGGAGGTGTCAACACAAGCCACGCACAACCACCACAAGCCGTGCACAACAATCTCATGCCACTATACGTTTTCACATGTACTGAAGTTATACAGTGTTTCTCAAACAAAAGCCTGTTCCATTGCCCCTTTTTGCTGTCCTCACAACACACAAACACATAATTGCTTGCGACCCTCATCCATACCTATAGATAGAATTCCCTGTTCCTCCCCTTCTCCATAAAGAACCAAACCTTCCCCCTAGCCTTAGAGTTCCAGGCCCTTCCTTCCCCCTCCACAGATCTCCGCCCACCCACCACTTCATCTCCTCTCTGCCCCCATGGGGGTAGTGGGGTCTGTGGGCTTGGGAACAGGATGTGGGGTCACTGAGGGTCGGCATGCCTGGAGGCAGAGGAATGGCCTTGGTGATGCCCCTGTTTGGCAGATGACCACCCAGAAGGGCTGGGCCTGGAGCCAGAGGGGCCTTAGCTGCTCCCAGCTCCACCCCCATAAAGAGGCATGGGGATATAATGGATAGAGCCCCGAGAGTCAGAAGGCCTGGATTCTAGATCTAGCTCTGGCTTGGCTGCTAAGTTGCTGTGTGACTGTGGGAGTGTGCTGCGCCTCAGTTTCCATATTTTGTAAAATAAGAATGCTGGACTAGATGCTTCAAGGTCAACACCGACATTCTGTGTTCCACATTCCTGATGACAGATGAGGGCCCCCACCTCCATTCTCTAGATGAGGGAAAAGGGAAGAAGCTGAGTTGCCTTGGGGATCCCGATATTCCCAAGCAGTGCTCTGGGTAACCAGGGCCCCTTACTAAGACTCACCCACCGGGAATGAGTGCATAGCCGGCAAGAATTGATCTCAGAGTTTCTGCTCCGTAGGGGGATCGGATGACCAGGCTCTGCTCACAGCTGCTTCTGCCTAGCCTGGTTCTCAGTCTGTCTAGGAACTTGGCAAAGAGAGTTCAGTGTCAATGAGGACTGGTAAATGAGGAAGCCATCCCCAGGATCCAGTTAGGTTGGATTCATTCACCGGAGGCAGAGGGAGGAAAAGAGAGATGACAGAGTGCTGACAACAGCAACATAATATAATGTCTTAATATAAGGCGATGGGAAGTAGTGCCGAGAACCACGAATTGGCAGGAGATTTGGGTTATGGTCCTAGGTATGCACAGACAGGCTGATTTGCCTCCGCCTCTGCTACTTACCATCCATGTGATCCTGGATAAGTCACTGAGGCCCAGACAAGTGCTTTACCTCTCTGGGGCTCAATTTTCTATAAAATGACGACTAGGTGATCTCTAAGGGACTTTCCAGCTCTGACACTTTATGTTCTATGGTTATAGTTCTCACCACTGCCTGTAGCTCTGTGACTTCAGGCCTGAGTCAATTGATAGCATGGATGCAAGTCCATTGCTGAGGAGGGTTGAATTTGGAGTCACAGGACCTGAGTTCAAATTCTGGATTTGCCAGGTGGGCAAGTCATTTAATTCCATGGGCCTCAGTATCCCCACCTGTAAAATGAGGGAGTTGGACTCAATAATTTCTAAGGTTTCTTCCAGCTCAATATCTATGATCTATGACTCTTCTAGGCCTCAATTTCCCCACCAGTAAAATGGATATAACTCCCATTCTCCCTACAAGGTTGTTGTGACATGGGGTAGTGAATTCAAAAGCCCCCTTTGTACTCCATAGAACAGTTTTTATAAATGTCAGGGATTATGAAGGTATTATTATTATTAGCAATAATTTCAATTTGTACAGTCTTATTTATATGTCCTTCCAAGTCACTTTCACATTCATTATCTCATAAGATCCTCACATCAACCCAGTAAGGCAGGCATTAATAATCCTGCTGAGAGCCAAAGAGGCGGAGGTGGGGGTTGGGGGGGTGAGTCAGTCAATGTCAATGGCCAAACTGGGACTAGAAGGGTGGTCTCCTGACTCCCAGCCCACAGGGCTAGGCAGCTCCACCGGGGTGTGTGTGTGTGTGTGTGTGCCCTTGACATGAGGACTCCAGGGTTTGTTATGCCATGAAGGCACAGTAGCCAGGGGGCCAGGGGGCAGAAAAGAGGAGGCAGGCCTGGGGGAACCAGGTTTGGGGCCAAGGCCTAGAGCCTAGGGCCTTCTCCTGGAGTCCTGGGGCTCACTTTCGCCAGCTAGCTCTCTGGCTAATTAATTTTAATTACCGCCTTTCACTGTTTGGAAATTGGGCCCGTCAGGGAGAAAATCTAGCAGCAGCAGCGACTTGTAATTAGGAAAAAGGGAGAGGGAGACAGAGAGAGGGAGACACTGAGACACTGAGTCCTCGTATCAGTGAATCGTTTAAAGGAAATTAAAGTGTCATTTACACCGAGCATGTAATTAAGGGGGGGGCGGTAAGCAGCCCCAGATGGGGGACTCACGGTTCTCTGGGAGTCGGAGGCTGGGGGACTCTGGGCCCAGAAGAGTCAGGGGACTAGGGCTAGGGGACTACAGATGAGTCCCAGGGGAGACAAGGGGTTGAGACTGGGGGTGGAGGCAGGTGCCTTAAGGGGAGCAGGAGGCTGAGGTGGCAGTGCCACAAAGTAGAAGCCGAGGAGCTAGGTAACACAGGAAAGATGGAGGGGTGTGTGGTGTTTAGTAGAGTAAATGAATCCATTTACAGGACACATTTGGGGGAAAGTCCACCTTGGAGGCTGGGCCCCTTTGAGCTGGGGGAGGTGAGAGAGGGGCCAGCAGGTTTCAGACAATTCTACTAGAAGACATCTCCTTATCCCATCAGGCTCAAAGTGTGAGGAGTGACTGGAAGGGAATCCTGACCTTCCAAACCATTCATCCTAGCTGAGTCTCTACCTCTCTCCTCCTCAGCTGGCTCACAGGGTTGACACCATCTGGTTCAAAGGTTCCCAACCTGGAATACACATTTCCCCCAGAGGTCCAAGAAGTCTGTCAAGGAGGTATTTGGTAAATAACTATATTATCCTGTTGAAATATCCTGAAAGTAGTAGTTTGTGAGGAAAAAATGTTATGTACCTAAGTTTTCTTCATGAATAATTAATCTCTTTAGGTCGCTATATGGCTCAGTGAAGAGTATATTTGGCCTCGGAATCAGGAAGACCTGGTTCTCGTCTTGCCTCGGACACTTGCTTTCTATGTGACCCTGGGCACTCAGTCTCAGTTTCCGTATCTGTAAAAGGAGGATAATAATAGCTCCTACCTCATAGGGTCGTTGTGATGATTAAATGAAAAAGCACAGGTAAAATATTTCGCAAACCTTAAAGCACTATATTCTTGTTTAGCCATGTCTGACTCTTTGTGACCCTGTGGACCAATGTTATCCATGAGGTTTTCTTGGCAAAGATTCTGAAGCAGTTTGCCATTTCAGAGGTTAAGTGACTTGTCCAGGGTCACACAGCTAGTAAGTGTCTGAGGTCATATTTGAACTCAGGTCTTCCTGATTCCAGGCCCAGCGCCCTATCCACTGAGCCACCTAGCTGCCTCAAAGCACTATGATATACATGATAGCTTTTCTTATTTATCTAATTTCTTACATGCATATGCATAACAGACTCTTGAATGTCTCAACTTGGAGACCTCCTCAGGCCACAAGGGATCAATGGATAGATTTCCGTAGGTCTGTGAACGAAGATGGGGCAGGGGATTACATCTTTATTTTCATTAACCTTTAACTAAAATTTAGCCTTTCCTTTAATTATAAATTTAACAAAAAGCAGGCAAATTATTCTGAGAAGGGGTCCATCAAAGAGGTCTGCGTCACATAAAAGGTTAAGGACCTTTAGTCTCGAATAGATTTCCTTTTTATATCAAATAGGAGTTGTGGCGATAGTGAAATAATGAAAGCTGAGGGGTCTGGGACCTAGGGAGGTTGGGGGTCCCTGATCTAATCTAGTTACTGTTTGTCCATGGGGATGTGCCTCACCTAAGGTCACACAGACACCAAGGAATTGTTAAGTTCTCCCGGGTCTGGTGACAGGCCTGGTGGGGCTGTGGAAAGAATCCTGGTCTTGGAGTCGGGAGACCCCGGATGAAGTCTTGGCCCCACTATTTCCCAGCTGTCAGATCTGGACAAATTACTTCCCCTTTCTGGGCTCTAGGTTCTCACCCATCGAAAGCAGCTAAGGGTCCCCTCACTATTGACTGACTTTACTATGACATTTACTGAGCACTTTGCTTACCTTCATATACTATAAAATGAGAGGGTCATTATTTAAGTTAGCTCACCTCTCTGGGCCTCAGCTTTCTTATCTGTAAAATGGGGGTAACAATTCTCACATTACCTACAGGTTTTGTTTCTTCAAGGCACTTTAAAAGTTCTAAATTACTAGAGAAATCTGAGCTACTGTAGTTCTTATGATATGGGGGCTCGGTGAGCAGGGGGCGCAGAAGCTTGGAGAAAGAGAGGAGCCATCCCTGAGGGCTGGAGGAGTCCAGGAAGGACTTTCTCTTTGGGTCTTTGCACGCTTACTGCCCAGGAGAGTGCTAAGCATTGCTTGATGAGTAAATGAATGAATGAACAAATGAATGAGGAAGCGAGGCTTCTTACTCCAAGGTAGCGTCTCCTGTCTGACCCATTTCCTTGCTCCTTCCCGTCCAGTGTCCTAAGTTCCACTCCACTTTTTCCTTCCTCCTCACTCTCCCTGGACGCTCAACTCCTTGGAATTCCTCTGGCCTTGGGGAGGAGCTTTGTGGGGGCTCCAGGGCCTCCGATCCTCCTACCTTCAGGCCATTCATTGGGTTGTAAGGATTTGGACCAGAGAAACTGACTAAGGCGGGACCTGGTCCCTTACTAACTCTCTCTCAGCACCCTCCTTATACCTTTTACAGGCTAAATCATTCACCAATTCAGCAATTCTTTAAAACATCCCCCAAGTATATAAATGGTACCAAGGTGGGGGAGGAGGAGGCTGGGAGAGAGAAAGGCTGCTGGGACCGTTACCCCTGTAGTGCTAAGAAAAGCCTAATTTGCTGTAACCTTGGACAAGTCACTGTCCCTCAGTCTCATTCTCTGTAAAACAAGGAGGTTTGAAGTAGATTTGGAGCCACAGGATCCACCAATTGCTCACTACCTACACTCCACTGGCAAGTTACCTCTGAGCTTTATTAGAGTCCTCATCTATAAAATCCGACTAGATAATGTCCAAGATCCCTTTCAGCTCAAAATCTGTAATCCCACATATGTCTATAATATGCCTTCCAGCTCTGACATTCTGTGTTCCGAGATTCCTTCCAGCTCTGACAGTCTATGTTCTCTGGCTATGATTCTAAGCCAGCCTGAGTAAGGAGGGGTTGGGGGGGGGGGGAACACAATGGGAAACTCAGTGTGCGTCATCGGGAAGGGGAGCATTAAGGGGCCTGGCTCAGTGCTGGGAACGGAAGGCAATCCAGTCCAAGGATAAGAACAAAACAAAGGCAGAGAAAGAGTCCCGGGGGGGAAAGCTCCGGGGTCAGAGCGGACCACAAGACCCCAGTGAGTCAGTAGCCTGGAATGTCCCAAGGAGAGGCTGACAGAAGGGAGGGGAGGATGGGGCAGGACAATAATCGAGGAAGAACAACAGTTACAGGAATCAAGGTAGACTTTATTTTAGTTACTCTAGCGCTTCTTCATTTTCCACTCAGTAGTAAAAGGATTCCTGGATTCAGAGCCCAACTGGAATTTGGGTTCTGCTACTATCTAGCTGTGAGGCTTTCAAAGAGTCACAGAACTTCAGAGTTGGAAGGGAGCTTGGTGGCCTTTAGGGCCAAGCCACAGAAGCAGAGCTGGAAGGGACCTTAAAGGTCTAAGACCCTCAATTTACAAACGAGGAAACTGAGGTCCCCAAAAGTTAGTGACATCAAGGTCATGAAACCAGTGCAAGCAGTTTACACGTTTTATCTCATGTAAGCCTCACAACAATACTGGAAAGTAGGTGAGATACACACACACACATTCCATTTTACATTTGAGGAAACGAAGTCTGACACAGGGTAAGTGACTTGCTCAAGGTCACGTAGTAAATGTCTAAGACAGGATTAGAATTCAGGTCTTCCTGATTCTAATTCTAGCACTCTTTTCATAAGGAACCTCTTGGCTCTGACAGTCTCTGCTCTAAGGTCCCTCTCATCTCTGCCATTCTGTATCCAGATGGATATTTCCCATCATTTATAGTCTCTGACTTCCTGTGATTTGGGAGTACCAGGTGGATCGCCCCATGATCTCGGGTCTGTTAGGTCTCTGCCCGTACAGAAGCCATCCTTTTGCCAAGAGGTACTCCAGTTCCAAAGGGTGAGGACATCTGGGTGATGCAGTGTGGTCCAGCTCTGCTTGCAGAGATAAAACCTAATTCATGGCTTAGCATTCTCTCCATACATCAGGAGGAAGCTTCCTCCTTGCAAAATGCTTTCCAGAGGCTCTGCAGCTGCATTTAGTTTTCCTAGTTGGCCTCTGGGCCAGGGCCATGACTACCTCCAGGCCAATCCTTCCTGCTTAAACTTTCTTCTCAGACAAGGTGGAAGTTTCCCAGAGAAAGGAAGGTCAATCCCTTGTGCACCCAATGTCTCAAAACCCTAAGGGTCTGAAAATTCCTCCCATTGTCTACCCAAGGACTAACTGGCTACTACCACAGACCAGTCTCTTTCTGCCTTCACCTGGGATGGAGGCCTTGATCTCTATGGGTAACAACCTGGTTTTGCCTCCTATCAGCCTTCCTGGTAAGTCAGGAGAAAATCTCTGTCCAGCCACAGATCCAAGGAGCCGTGCTCCTGGAAACTGCCATTCCTGTGGCAATGCTTAGGGCTTTCCTCACCACCCTGGAGGATAGGTATTGTTATCCCTACTTTACAAAGAAGGCAACTAAGGGGCCAGAGAGGAGTGACTTAGCCAAGACCACACGGCTGGTTAGCAGCAGAGGCAAACCTGAACGCTCATCACTTGCCACCACATCCAGCATCCATTCCTCTAAATCGCACTGTCTCTGTCACTTACATATTCCATGCCTTCCCACATTTCTCCCTTCTCTCAGGGAAACAAAAAATCTAAATCGACAATCCAGAATCCCACCCTGAGAATGATGTAGGGTCAGTACTCCCAGCAACGAAGAGGAGAGGAGAGGAGGGGGAAGCAGTTTGAGGAAGGGTGAGTGGCCCCTTGGCTCTGGCTCCTGCCCGCTCTTTGTTGCCTGCTGTCCTCCTCACCCCGTACCCCAGGGAATCACTAAATGGGCTGAAGTCATCGATCTTTGCCACACAGGGACCATCTATAAAGAAGCCTCAGGGAATGCTAACATTATTACTAGCTGCCAGCTCTCCAGTACTTGAAAGTACATCATATACCTTACTTATAAACCACTGGGTCAGTCAGGGGGTGTAAGGATTTTTATTGTTCAATTGTTTCAGACTCTTTGTGACCCCATTTGGGGTTTTCTTGGCAAAGATATTGGAGTGGTTTGCCATTTCCTTCTCCAGCTCATTTTACCGATGAGGAAACTGAGGCAATAGGATTAAGTGACTTTCCCAGGGTCACACAGCTAGCAAGTATCTGAGCTGGATTTGAAATCAGGTCTTCCTGATTCCAAGCCCGACACTCTATCCCCTGTGGCCACCTAGCTGCCCAGTGCAGGGATTATCCATACCCTTTTATAAAGATGGAAACTGACTTCAAGAGGGGGAGAGCCTTGGTGGAAGCCTCACTGCTAATAGGCAGCATGGCTAGGACTTAAACCCAAATCTTCTTCCTCTGTCTCATGCTCTCTCGGCCATACATGCCATGCGGCCCACTTGTGAGAAGATTGGAGGGATGGGGTAGATACTACAGTAGGCTCCATACACTTCGTCCCTCACACTGCCCTTGCCCCCTCCTGCCCCCACTTGCAGCAAAGGGCTTGGGAATTAGCTATCAACACAGTTATTTCCTTATCTGCCCTCACAAGGCTGGTACAAGGCAAAGAGAGGTTTATCCTGGGAAATCCAGTCATGTATATGTCCAGGACTACATCTCCCATCATGCCTTGGACTTTGGTACTGGTTTAGAGAAAGGTACCCAGTCAGGCTCTGTGTATATGTGTGTGGGGGGGTTGTGAGGGGGCAATGCCAGAGGCCTGGGTGAAGGGAGAGAAAGGGAGAGGGCAGCATCAGATTCTTGATCCCAGACTAGTCACCAAAAGAAGGATTTTTAATAACCTGAGGCTCATGGCCCCCCAAATCACCTTAACACTTTCTAATTTACGGGCACTTTATCTGGATGTCCCTTGTGGAGGGATGATGAATGAGTTTGATAATCAGAGAGAATTATGTTCCTCAGGCGAGTGGCCCCAGCCCTAACATTGCTCACTGCTTCCCTGGTCTGGCCCAGCTGCTCTACAGAATAGGGGGCCAGCTTGCGGGGGGACCCCTTGCACAGTCAGACTCAGTAATGGCTTCTCATGACATCAGAGTCTCCACGAGGGCAAGCACTGTCTGAGCTCACAAAATTCAGAGCATCTTGGTGTCAGAAGGGATCTCAGCAACCAAATCGTCTATCACAAGAATCATCTCTATGAGTGGTTGGTCATCCAGCTTCCACATGGAAACCTCCAGGGATGAACTTACTCCTCCCACAGCAATCTGTTCCACTCCAGGACAGCTCTAATTGGTATCAAGTTGCTGGGTTCTCCCCACCCCCCTTTTCTGACATTGAGCAGAGACCCACTCTCCAAATTCCACTTTGCTCCTCGTTCTGCCCTCTGGGGTCAAGCAGAAAAAGCTAATCCCTTCTCCCCACAACAGGCCTTCATATTTGAAGACAACTCTTAGGGTTTCCCTAAATTTCTTCTTCACATCCCCAATTTCTGACATCCTGGCTGACCTCCTCCTGGGCTTTTCCTGCTCCTCAGTGTTCTTCCTAAAATGTGGTACCCGGACTGAACACAGAAATCCAAATATAAGCCAACCGGCAGAGACGACAGTGAGACTGTTTATCTGCCTTGTTCTGGATGCTATCTAAAACTGGTTATCTCAGGGTCCAGAACAGCACTCTGCACACAGTAGGTGCTTAATATTAGTTCCCAGGATCATGAACTTCAAAGTCATTTTAGAGACCATTAGTTTCCTCCCCTCCCCCAATTTACTGATGCCAAGAGAAATTAAGTGACTGATCAAGGTCATACAGGCAAAGGCAGCAGAACCCCAGGTAGAACTTGAACCCTGATTCTCTGGCTCTAGAGCGATTGCTCTTTCCACTGTGCCATTCTGCTTCTCTAATGGGAACTGAATCAAACTGGATTTCCTCCAATGGGCTCATCCTCAGGGCCTAGGCAGCCTTGGACAGAGTCCAGTGTTGGACACCCATCTGGGGCTACTTCACTGCAGTCTCACCAGAAGGCAGGGGGTTAGATGGCATTGGTGCCTCCAGGACCTTTTCCATTCCACACAGGCCTGTCAATTCCTAACTCTGGCCTGGATGATGGGTCAATTGGAAAATTAGCAAAATGTCTCCTGACAGCTTCTATGGGCAAGACACGTGTGTGTGTGTGCGTGTGCGCACGCGCGTGCGCGCACGTGTGTGTGTGTGTGAGAGAGAGAGAGAGAGAGGATAGAATGAGAGAGGAGAGAAGGGGAGGGGGAGATGCAAGAGAAAGAGAGAGAGGAGAGAAAAAGAGAGAGAGGCGATAGAATGAGAGAGGACAGAAGGGGGGAGAGGCGAGAGAAAGAGAGAGGCAAGAAAAAGAGAGGCAAGAGAGAGAGAGAGAGGTGAGAGAGAGAAAAAGAGAGAGGCGAGAGAAAGAGAGAGAGGAGAGAAAAAGAGAGAGAGAGGTGAGAGAATGAGAGAGGAGAGAAGGGGGGGAGAGGCGAGAGAAAGAGAGAGAGAGGCAAGGAAAAGAGAGGCGAGAGAGAGACAGAAAGAGAGAGAGGCGAGAGAATGAGAGAGGAGAAAAAGAGAGAGAGAGAGAGAGAGAGAGAGAGAGAGAGAGAGAGAGAGAGGAGAGAGAGAGAGAGAGAGAGAGAGAGAGAGAGAGAGAGAGAGAGAGGAGAGAGAGAGAGAGAGAGAGAGAGAGAGAGAGAGAGAGGAGAGAGGAGAGAGAGAGAGAGAGAGAGAGAGAGAGAGAGAGAGAGAGAGAGATCTTAGAATCATAGACTTGGAGAATCTCAGAGGCAGAAGGAACCCTAGTCCACCTATCCCATCTATCTCAGAGGGCACAAAATACCCTCTCAGACCTTCCTGACAGGGGTCATCCAGCCAGCCTCTGCTTGGACCCTTCCACTGATGGGTAGCTCAGGTCTTTATGTGACAGCCTGTTCTATAGTAGAATAGCTCAGACTGTTAGGATGGTAAAACCTTCCTCTCTATAATTCACTGGTCCTAGTCCTTCTGGGGCCACAGAACTGTAGAGTTGGGAACGACCTTCAGAAGGGACCAAGTCCAAATTGCACCCAAGTAGAAAGCCCCTATACAACACCTCTAGCAAGTGGCGATACAGACTCTGCTCAAAGACTTCCAGTTGCAGACAGACAACTCACAACCTCCCAAGGCAGCTTATTCCACTTTGGGACAGCCGCAATTGTTAGAATGCTTTTCTTTATATGGAGACGCAATCAGGTTCTCCAAAACTTGAATCACTCCAGGCTCTTCCCCCTGTGTCCAAAAAGAGCCAATCTAAGCCCTATTCCCCAATTCAACCTCTCAGATATTTGAGGACGGCTCCCATGTACCTTATAAACCTTTTCTTCTCCAGTCTAAACATCCTCAAATCCTTCCAGCAATCCTTTAATTCTTGTCCTTTCAACCTATCCTGGCTGCCTTCTTCTGCTCCCCACTCTGGTTTGTTAATGTCCTTCCTGCCTGACCAATGTGGAAATTAAGACGGTCAATGTGGGAAGTAAAATGGCCAATGTGGGAAATAAGATGGCCAATACTGGAATTTGTTTTGCCTGATTATGCATACTTGTTACAAGAGTTTTGTTTTTCTTGTTTATTTCTCAATGGGGGAGGGGAGAAGACAAATGCTTGTTAAATGAAAAAAAAGTTAATTTTTAAAAATGTCCTTCCTGAAATATAGCTCTCAGACCTAAATATGATGCTATAGATGTGGTCTGACCAAGGCAGAGTACAAGAAGCCTATTATCTCCCTCGTTCTGGACACTCCGCATGTATTAATGCAGCCCAAGATCCATTTAGCTTTGATGGGCTGCCTTGTTTCACTGGTGAATCATATGGAGCTTTCCATCCACTAAAAGCCTCAGATCCTTCTCACAAAACTATTTAACAGTCTAACCACACCTTCTCATCCTTTACTTGGGGTTACAAAATAAAATGCCCAAGAGTGAGGCTGTACATTTATCCCAATTACATTTCATGTGTTATATTTGGTCCAGCGTTCCAGCAAGCCAAGATATTTTTGACTCCTGTTTTGCCACCCAACATGTTTCTTGGCTATTTCTTCCAGCTTGCTGCTCTCCACAAGTCTCATATGCATGCCACGGATACCTTCAACCAAATCACTGATATAAATGCTGAACAGCACAAGACCAAGGGTAGAGATATCTGGGGCATTTCACTAGAGACATGTCTCAAGTGGCCTCTGAAACATGCTCTCATCCTACCAGTTCTGAATCTCCTTCACTGTGTATGTTATCATCCAAATAAGTGACAGCATACCCCCATAGGTAAAACACTTTTGAGTACCCCATCTACACATGCATATCTATGTCTATAAATTATACATACACACATGTATTATACATAGGTACACACATACATACATGCATGGCAACTCACTGTCCTAACCAAAACAAAAAACGTGGATAAGGGAAGCTTTTACCAGTCATTGCCCCAGAATGTAGAGACTACCTTTTAAGGGTTTCCTCTTGAAGCCAGAAAGTGATCTTGGTGGGAGAGGTAAGGTGAGAAGGACATAGATGGCTGTAGGCACTGGGGGTAGGGCAGCTATAACTGCCCTGAAGGGGGCTGATGGCTAGAGGAGGAGGAAGACACTAAAAGGGGTGGGGAACCCACAGTCTCAAGGCCACATGTGGCCCTCTAGGTCCTCAAGCATGGCTCTTTGATGGAACCTAAACTTCCAAAGAGCCATGCTTGAGGACCTAGAGGGCCACATGTGGCCTCTGGACTAGGAGTTTGCACAGCATGGGGAGAAGATGAGGAGGGAAGAAAAAGTGTGGCTATGTCAAAGAGAAATCTCCTCATTAGCTATTTCAGGGCAACTTTCTGCCCTCTGATTGGCTAATCACATATTTCTTGGGGTCATGCCCTCATCTTCCACTTTGGAGACCACTGATCTACATTAGCTTTCTGGGACTTCCTTGGAGTCACGGAATCTCAGAGCTGGAAGGGACCCCAGAGAGCACAGAGTCCAAATGTCTACATACAATTTTCTTAACCTGGGGCTCATGAATTTATTTTTAAAAAATATTTTGATAATGATATTGCAGTATAATGGATTTTCCTTATGATCCTATATATTTAATTTTCAATATTGAGAAACAGCATTCGGAGAAATGTGGCCAAAGGGCTCCTTGTCACAAAGGTTAAGGACTGCTCTATAGCATCCCTAAAGAAGGGTCAACTTAAAGATTTCAGCTGCATGGGAAACTCAGTCTTCTCAGGGCAACAGATTTCACTTTTGGACAGCTCTCACTCTTAGGAAGTTTTGTGTTTCTTTTTCTTCCCCAATGGAAATCTACCCATTGCTTAGTTCCATCCTGTAGGGTTAAACAGTACAATTCTTTTCCACATGCCGCCCCTCTAAATACTTGCAGGTAGCTATCGTGTCTCTCCCTGAGTTTTTATTTCTCCAGGCTAAACATTCTTAGTTCTATAAAGGAATCTATGCTCTCGTTCTGGAAACAGGATAAAAAAGACACACAATACAGGACTGTGTTTATGAAGTGGCAGGAGAATGGTAAGGCTGAAAGAGCCTAAGGGAAATGGAGATTACTCTTGGCTAGAGTAGTCACGGAAAGCTTCCTGGAGGAGGCAGGAGGCCAATGAGGCCTTGAAGGACGAGTAAGATTGAGGGTAGTGCTTTGAGAGGCGGCAGAAGTGTGTTCCAGGTGTGTACAGGGAGTGGTAGGTGGGGTCTTGAAGAACTTAATGTGGTAAGGGACAGAGGACCACGGACAAATGTGTGAACAAAGACTTTGAAAGACTTGAAGATGATGATCAATGCAATGACCCAACCATGATTCCAGAGGACCATGAAACATGCTGCCCCACCCCCCCTACACAAAGCTGATGGACTCAAAACGAAGGAGGACACATACTCTTTGGGGCATGGCCAATGGGAGAATTTGGCTTGACTGCACACAGTCATTAGAAGGGTTTTCTTGTTCAATTGAGGCAGTTGCTGGTAGCAAAGTGAACAGAACATGACGCTTGGAGTCAGAAAGACTCATCTTTCTTAGTTCAAATCTGGCTTCATACACTTTATTAGCTGTGTGACCCTGGGCAAGTCTGTTTGCTTTAGTTTCCTAAAGGGCAAAATGGGGATAATAATACCACCTACCTGGCAGGAGTGGATCAAATGAAATAACACTGTAACAGGCTCAACACAGTGCCTAGCACACAGTAGGTGCTATATAAATGCTTAATGTATTCCATTCCAATTGGGGAATAGGTGGGAGAAAAAATAAATGCTTAAGTGAATAAAATTTATACATATATACCTATCATATATACACACATGTGTATATGTGATATATATGTATATACACATTTGAGTGTGCACAACACACACACACACACACACACACACACATATACACACACACATCCCACAAATGTTTGTTAAGAAGACCCAGAAGGAGCGTGACCAGAAGACCCTGGGGCCCACTCCTCTTAAGACCTCCAACAAATCCCTTCCCAAATCTTGGCCTCAGGTTTCTCTTCAGTAAAGTGGGGATAGGGTCATCTACTCGGCCAATCTCAGGAGTCAGTTTAGACAAGTCTCAAAGGAGATAAGTGTGCAGAATCCTCACCATTAGTAGGGAAGCACCCCTGACAGTCTGGGGAAGACCCCCTTCCCAGAATATTGCTGTTCAATCAACAAAATGCATAGGACTACAGTAAGGAAACCCATTATTACCAAGATACATTTTTCAAAATAGTAAAAAACAAGTTCACACACCTCAGGTTAAAAGAAACCTGGGTCAAAAGGTGGGGCAGGGAGGCTTTAGGGGCCCCAGGAGTATTTTCTGTTATCATTATATATGAGCAGAAAGGTATTTTTTCAGGGTGCTTGGGCAAAAAATGGCAGCACCTCCATCTTTAGCAAATGGGGAAGGGGGAGTGACAGCCCAGGGTACAATGTAGAGCTCTCTTAGAAGCTCTCAATACAATAGAAAGTGCCTACTGTGTGCAGAGTCCTAGATGCTGACAGAAATGACTTTAGATCAAGTCCTGGAAGGGTCTTCAAGTCCTATTCTGCCATTTTACAGAAGCGGAGAATGAGGTCTAGGGAAATCTATCCATGTGTCCAAGGCCACAAAGGCAGTGTACCATATGTAAGCCTCGAACCCAGGTCCTCTGACTTGAGAGTCAGCACTCCTTCTCTGTTACTATGCCCAACCCTCATGGAGCTTACCACCTGGTGGGGGAATGAGGAACTTAGCATTTTAGCATAGTAGCAACAGCAAAGTGCTACAGGAGGCCTGAGGAGTAAGGGTTATTTGTAAGTTTTTAGGTAGAATGGAGTTTAGGCCAAACACAGGGAAGTAATATTTCCCCAAAAAGGGAAGAAACTCCCTAGCAGAGGAGGGGATTGGTGGGGGGAGGGGAGAGGGAGAAGAATAGGAAGAAAAACATGTCAAGCTTGGTGGGAAAAGGCAGTTTCAGTCTAGTGGAGAGAGCTCTGGACTTGTAATCAGCACTCCTGAATCCCGATCCTGGGTCTGCTGCTCACCAAGCAGTGAGCTTACGGGCCAGATAGTCACCTTCTTGGTGCCTCAGTATTCCTCTTCTGTAAAACGGTGATAATAATCCTAGCACTGTTGGGATTTTTTTAAGGTACTTTGTAAACTTTCAAGTAACTATGTAAATGTGAGTTATTATTATTGATGAAGGGCCAGACTCCACCTCCAAGGCTGGTATGTGACTTGTGGTGGCGTCATTTTTCTGTTCAGGGGTAGTTCCCTCCCCCTCTCCTGGACAGACAGTCCCATCTTTGGGATGATAACCAATGGGTCACATTACCCTTCTAACTAAGGCCTTTGTTCGCTTCGTTGTAAATCTTTTGCAAGCAGCTTTTCACATATCCTCACAGACCTATTTCCCCACCCCTTCCCCCACCACTTCTGGGCAAGGATTATTAGCCCCATCTGAAAGATGAGTCTCAGAGAGGGAAGAAATTTGCCCAAGGTCACACAGCTAGAGAGAGGCAGAACCGGGATAAGAAGCCAGGTCTCCAAGCTTCCCCACTATACTCTGCTGCCTCTGTTTCCAAGAGACATGTTTCTGGGCCAGACAGACAGAGACAGATGTCCAACACCAAAGCAACCCAGGGAGAGAGAAGCTGACAGGGACCTTGAGCTCCAGGCCGGGGGAGCCCCACCCTTGCCTAGATCCTGGCTTATGGCCTCGATGGGTGACCTTGACCCCCTAGCATGTGCAGCACACCGCCCCCCTCCACCCCCCCACCCCCGCCATGGAAGAGAGGGGAAGGGAAGAGGGCTGCAGCTAGCCTGAGGCTCCCGGGGGATTGCTGTTGGTGCTGTCCTTGGCCCAGGCTCTGCTTTTCCTTAGCACCATGAATTGTGCCATTGGCTGCCTTCATCCCTCCCTCCACAGCCGCACAGCTGCAGGATTTGGCTGAGGTGACCCACCTTAGGGGAGGGGGGTGTGGGGATCCCTGTTTACCCTGCCCTTCCCCCTAAGCTACCAGTAGCCGAACAGCAACAGCAGAGGGAGGAAGGGAAATACAGCTAAATGGGGGCTTCCTTTTCCCAGTCCACCAAAAAAGAGTCCACATTGCTTATGAAATGAGGGGGATTATATATACTAGGCAGTCTCTAAAGCCCCTTCCAGCTCTGACAGTCTATGGTCCCTTTCAGCCTAAACATTCTGTGTTCTATGTTCTAAGGTCCCTTCCCGGCCTGACATTTGATATGTCATGATATCATCCCAGGGTCCTTCTCCTAAGGCTCTCCCAGGACAAGCCTCCACGAAGGTATCCAGAGGACCCTCAAGCTCCTAGCCTCTAAACTACTCTCTGAAGGGGGATAGATTGGGCAAAGGGGGCTGCCTTGTTCTTAGGCACCAAATAATCAGGTTCTCTCCCCCCCACCCCCAGGCTTCTTCTAGCTACCTTCCTGAGTCTGGCTGGCAGCAACAGTACTCCCACCCCCACCCCCCTTTTTCACTCCAACCTACTCCTTTTCTCTGATCTTCTCTACACTGGGGAATCGGGTAGAGAGTCAGAATCAGGCCCTATCACATTCCTTCCCCCCCCAATATATCAGAAGGAGGGAAAATAAAGGGTAAACCTCATATATATATAACCTGCGTGCCCCCTCCTCCCAACATACCAGATACTCTCACAATCAACATCTGCAGAAGATAACCAAATCAACTATCCAATTTATACAAGTATTAAGTGCCTACTCTGTGCAGAGTATATTTATCCAGATAAACAGCAAACCTTCCCTCTGGGACAGAAAGCCAGGAGTTCCGACCACAGTGATCTGAACTCCTGTCTATGGATCCCAGTTCCCTATGTCCCTGACCTCGGTCACACACATAGGTAGCGGTGGAGAATTAGGGAGAAAGTTAGGGACTAGTTTCTGCTGAAAGATCCAGTCTGAGGGACCACATCCCAAATGTGCCTATCCTCCAGGCACCCAGACCCATAGATCAGCAGTCTGGCCATAATCGACCCATCAACAAATGTTTACTGGTATGCTTATGGTGCGAAAGGTGATGAAGAGGGGGAAAATTCAAAGATGAAACAGACCAGTCACTATGGCATGGGCAGAAGAGCCCCCCACCTCACCCCCAACCCTTTCCTTCATAAATTCCCAAGACTCCAGATCACTCAGCCCCAACGGAAATTCCAAGAAAATCACTGGCTCATCACTGGGGGTCCTTCAACCCTAAGCAAAGGTAAATAAACTGCATCCCCCAGCCAATTTTCTTCAGTCCCTCAACAGTGGAAAGGACAAGAAAGGACTGGGAATGACCTCCCTCTTTCTCTCAGTCCTGGCTGTTCTCCAGGAAACCCGAATAGAAGCACAGGACTGTAATGGAGAGAACAGCACAAGACCAGGGTTCGAGTCTCAACTCTACAAAACAGCTGTGTGACCCAGGACAAGTTATATCCCCCCCAATCTAGGCTTAGTTTTGTTTCTTCTGCTTGATGCACAGTCCTCCCCCCTCTCCCGCCTCCCGCCCCGCACCATGGACTATAATAAATAGATGCTTTCTACAATTCCTTTCCTAGCGCTGGGACTGTTTGAGTCTGTAAGACCCAAGGAGAATCCATCTCCCCAAGCCCAACACAGTCTTCCTCCCGATCCCAGCCTCACTAGCGTCCACCTGGGCCATCCTCCCACCACCTCCCACCCCGGTCATACCGGGTCTGGGGGCTCCGAGGAACTGGGACTGGGGCACCGCTGGGTCGTGTGTCCCGCCCCGAAAGGTGCTGGACCCCTCCGCAGCGCCACCTCTTGGGGGCTCAGAGCAGGTTGCTCTGCTACCCAAGCGAACGAGGGTCGAGTCCGGTCCTGGGGGGTGTCGAGAGGCCAAGTGAGCACCAGCGGCGCTCGGCCCCCTCTAACTCCGAGGGGGCGGGCTCGAAGGCCCGCCTACTGACTCCCCCACTCACACAGGGGGCGGTGGCTCTCCCCACTCCCTCCTTCCCAACCGATGCCCCGCTCCACCCCCCACGGGCCACCCCGAGTTCGTAGCAGGCGACAACTAAGTTGTCCCAACCCCTCCACCTCCCACGTGCAGCCGCCCCCCCAACCTCACGTGACGGAGCCCCCCGGGCTCCAGGGACCAATCAGAGCCTGGAGGCTGCAGCGCCCTCGAGTCGGGGGTGGGGTGGGGGGTGGAAATGCTTTATTCCCCCCCAAAAAACATTCCCCCACAATCGGGAGATAGATTCTTCCTTTGTCCCTTTGTTTCTCAGCCTGGGGGCGCCAGGGGGGGCTACAAGTCAGGCCTGGACACCCTGAGCCCAGAGCCGCGGGAGTCAGAAGGAGGGGGCGACCAGGAAAAGGGAAAAAGAGACTGAGGGTGGGGGGATGAGAAGGGTGGAGAGGTGGGATAGTCGCTCCCCACCCAATTCAGTGCCAGCCTTGGCTGCGCCGCTTGGAGATCTGTGATCCCTCTATTGCACGCCACCTGCCCCTGCAGCTCCGGGGGCTGCCAGCCTCCTCTGAGTACCCGGGGACTCTACCCGTTCCCCCTCCCCCCAGCTCACCCCAATCTCTTTCGCCGCTACAGCTCCAACCACCGGCAGTGGGGGGCGGGGGCTGGACGTCGGGGGCGGGGGCCTAGATTTGCAGAAGCCCGTCCCCCCCCACCCCAGCCCCTCCTCCGCTATAGCGCCTGGCGCTCCCGGCCCCCGCCCCGCGCTTCCCGGGTCCCGTGCGGGGCGCTTACCTCGGCTGCCCGCGGTCCCCGGAGAGCGGCTGCGCGCGGCTCCCCGCGCCGTGCCCTGCGCTGCGCTCGGCGCGCACCTGTCCCTGCCCGCGCTGTGGCGGCGGCTCAGCCGGGCATCCTGCGGGGGGGAAGGGGAGGGGGGAGAGGGGGGGAAGGAGAGGATTCGGGGGTCGGCTCCCCCCCTCCCCCCCGCACAGCCGCCGCCGCAGCAGCTGTGCGCGCCCAAGCAGCGGCACCTTGTTCGGTGCGCGGGCCGGCCAGGCTAGCTCCCAACGGCAGCTGCAGCGGGGCTGGGGCGGCGGGGGCTGGGGCTGCGGGGAGGGGGGGGAGGCGCGGTCCTGTCCGGTTCTGTCCCCTCCCCTCCAGCCCCCTCAAGCCCCTTCAGGCCCTGGGCGCTCCCTGGGGGCCCCGGCTCCGGCAGCTCCAGGGCTGGGTGCGCGCACCTCCCGCATCTCTTGCACCCGCCGCGGCAGCGGCTGGAGCTCAGGCTCTCCCTCTCTTCCCCTCCTTTCCCCTCCCCAGCCTGGCCCGGCCTCAGCCTCAGCTTCAGCCTCTGCCTCTGCCTCAGCCTCAGTCCCTGGCGCCACGAAAAACCCGGCCCGGATCCTGTCCCCGGATCAGCCCGCCCCATAGAAAGGGGGGGGCGCGCGGCGTGGGGGCCACCCCCCTTTTCCCACGCACCGCAGCTTCCGGAGTGACGGTCCCCTTCAGGTCTCTAAGAGAATGAATCTGTCCACCCCCACCCCCATTTGGGCAGAACACAGGGTAGGTGGAGGGTGTTGGTCCTCCTGGGACAGTGAACCCAGGAATCCTGGTTTCCAGGGCCTCAGAAAGAAGACTAGAAACCCCACTCAAACCAGAAGCCCTATCAGAGAAGGAATGCGCCTTTGGACAAGCGCTGGATATAAATGGGTCAACCTGTGTACTCCCCCCCCCAAGGGGAAGATGGGGAGAGGGAGGAGGGATACAGAGACAGAGAAAGAGATGGCTGTCGGCTCAGATGCAGCCCAGAGAGACTGTAATTGGTGTTGAGGAAGATCAGACTTGTGAATTTCAGAAGCCACCTTGGGCTCCATCCTCAGACCCCAGCCCTATGTATAACACGGTATGAGTGTGTGTTGTGTAACATATATACATACATATGTGTGTGTATACATATACATTATATATATATAATATATACATATACACATACATCATCTACTTCAGTGGATGCACAGATACACCATGCATATGTATGCCGGTTTACTTGCATATATGTTACATGTACAAGTGGGCATGCATGTGTACTTGTGAGTATGCATCTGGCAAAGGCACCAGGGCATGCAGACTGTGTATTGTTGTACACAGGCACCCATGGATTGTGCTTGTGTGTGTGTGTGTCTGTGTGTGTGTATATATATATATATACATATATATATACACACACACACACACACATGCACAATACATGAAAATGCATCTTCTGCAGGAACAACCCTAGCCCAAATGACCTGTTATTATTAATCAGTATCTGATTTAGATGCAGCAGAACTTCCTGAGGAGCAGAAGGACTCTTTCCATTCTTCGGCGCCACCCCCCACCCCAGCTTCCATTTAGCCTCTAGTGGGCCCTGAAGCAGGATGTGGCCCATTTAGGTCTCCCTACTCCCATACTCTTCCCCTAGTTGCCCTGAGAGGCCTTTGGGCCTAGCTAGGCCATTAGAGTGTTCCCTGCCAGCCAATGATAGGCAGAGCCATTCTGTATAAATAAGACCCTTCTTCCCATTCTTGAAACCTGGTGATGACAGCCCGGGCCAGTGGGCTTATACAGATCCATTGTATATGGATGGATTATTCTTTAAGGAGGAGGCCCAAAGGGCTGGCTCTCTGGTCAAAGAGCTTAGGAGGCCATTTGCAGCTGCTCCCTCAGAGGCATGGGGCCTTTTGCTTGAAGGCAGAGGGAGGGCAGTGGAAGGAGAGAATGACAGATATATCCCCAGCAAGCCTAGTGGGAGATGGGGCCAAAAATGGGGGGGGTGAGGACCCAGGGTTCCCTTTGATCAGTCAGTCATAACTTCAGAGAACCACAGGATCTAGGACTTACCGTTGCAGATTCTTAAAATGATGGAATCTAAGACTCATCAATTCTTGGAATCAGTCTCATAGCTGAATGTCAGAGCTGGAAGAGACTGTTGAGTCAATTAGTCCCATTTCCCCACCCAGCACAGAAATCCTCACTACAATGTCCCTGAGTCAGTCTCTGCTTATTTCCATTGTGTGACATCTTGGATTATTAGGAAAAAACTAATAATGCCCAGTTAATGTTTGCTCAGAGCCTAATGAATAGTCCAGACTGGCAGAACTGGAGGAATTCAAGGGGAGATGGAGGACGTGTCCCCTGCTCCCCTTTCTGTCTTCATCAGACTTAGTTGTCCTGTTTACTTCCCATTTCTTTCCTTCTCCTGTGCGATAGTCAAGCCCTAGAGTCTTGGGACAATGCTCCCTGCTTACCGCTTCCACGGCTACCCCTCCCCTCAGTACATGACCAAAGGGCCAGGTAAAGGCCTGCAAGGGCCCGCTCTGACCAGCAGGAGGAGCTCTGGCTTGTTTCGGGGGGGGGGGCACCCTACAGAGGTGCAGTGCAGTCATTGTGTTTGGGTTTCTTGATTTGGGTGGGTGAGTATGGGGCAGCCACTAACTTTGGTGTCACTATTCTATGGGGGCTAGAAGCCTGTGCCAGCAAGGCTTCTCTAGAGTAGCAAGATCTGAGGCTCCCTGCACCTGATCAGCATCTTCAACCCCTCTGCTGACAGATAGAAAGGCTGCCTGGTGGTGGCTACATTCTTCTGATGGCCAGCCAGGCCTTCCGGTCTGGCTCTAAAGGCAAATCAACCAGAACCGCAGCACCAGCTGTGCTGAAGAGACCTGCCCTGCCCCCTTCACCCCTGTCCCAGAAGTAGCTTTTTCATTTCCCCTATGTTCCCTTCCCCCTCTCTCCCCCACACTGCCAAAGTGCCAGCCACATTGCTAAGAGAAGAATATTTTCCCTGTCATACATCAGTATTAGGGCCTCTTGAAGTCTTTTCTGTTCTGAGGATTTCCAAGTACTGGGACGAAAACCTGCTGTTATCTTAGGCCTCCCTGTCTCCTTCGGAGTTATAATCATAGAACAAAGGACATTGCAGCTAGAAGAACCTAGAACTTGGAATTGCCAAGGTGAGGAGGGGCCTCAGAGATGATTAGGCCTCATTTTACACGTGGAGAAATTGAGACCCAGAGAATGAATATGACTTATTCAAAATCACAGAGGAAGGCTGTGTCAGAACCAGGACTAATTCAGGTCTCCTGACTCAATCCAGGGTTTTATCTGCTACAGCACAATTTCTCCAGGCCTACCAACACTGATTCATTCTCTCCTGCCTATGAAGGGTGAAAATTCAGAGGAGGTCATTTTTATGGCTAAGGCAGTTGTGGGCAGAGGGTGAAAGGGAGAGCAGAGCTAGGTGCCCAGCTTGGAGTCCCTCCCTGCCTGTTGGATTGGCCTGGAAATCTTGGCTTCTCCAGATGAGGGAAGGAAGGACTAATATAATGTAACTAATAACTGTTATGAGGAATAGTCCAGACAAGAATGTAACTCATAACTAATATGGCAAATAGTGTGGACAAGAAAAAGGTGGAAGGGCTTCCTTTCCCCCTTGCCTGCCCCTCCTCCCCAACACACCAACCATGCATTAACCCCACCTTCTACTCACCCAGGGCAGAGGCCACTGTTCCTGGCACGCACCACCCTCCTATTATACACATCCAAGGAAGATTTCAGCTCCAACTACCCCTCCATCTCTTCCTCCAGAGCCACTGGGCTGGAAGGAGATGAGAGGTCTTGTTCATTTCTGTTCAGGTAGGGAAGCTGGTCTCCCTTTAAACTGGGTACACAAGAGTGGAAAGTCTGATATGTGAACTGCTTTTCTCTTTCTGGGACTTTCCATCTGAAGAGGTTGGACTAGGTTCCTTCCAGATGACATTCTATAATCTCTGTTCTAAAGGATCCTTCCAGCTCTGACGTGCCAAGTTCTCCATTTTAAGGGCCCTCCCAACTCTAGACAGTCTGTGATTCTATGACTTCCTCTCTCCTGGGGAGTAGTCAGGAATGCTGGGGAATGGGTTGCCTTAGAACAATGGTCCCCTTCCCCCATCAGGCTAGGAGGTGGAGGCAAGGGTGCCTGCTGCCCCCTTCCTCTTGTCTTCTCCAGACAAGCATCTACCACTGACTATGAATGGGTCTTTCATGGCCCAGAGTCGAGGTCACCAGAGGGTCCCCTCCATGGGAAGATTCCATCAATGATCCGCTTCCCCTCTCCCCGGACGGCTGGGTTAGAGGTTTGGTCAATGGCCTTTTTTGACTTTTGCTGAAAAGGAGGAAGGGAGGGAAAAAGGTGGGAGGGGGCAGGGGAAGGAAACAGCATTTGCTCTGGCCTTGAAGGTAGAAGATGACCCAGTGAGGCCCAGTGAGGTTCAATGACTTACTTGCCCAAGGTGAGTACAAAGCAAAGCTGGTAAGTCTTGACTTGCAGTCTGACCTCAGAAGTCACTCTGATTATCCCCGCTCTGGTCTTCTCTTCCTAATTAAGACCCTTGGCCTGGACTCTTGGCTTCTAGTCATGGTCAGACTACTGACTTTCTGTGTGGTCTTTGGCCAAATCATCTTCTCTCTCTAGACATCAACCGCCCCTATCTGTGAAATGGCTTTGTCGCCAGCCCTTCTACCTGCAACACCAGCTTTCTCTTGAAGCAGGGAAGGGGGGGTACCATTCACTGCCCCTATTCAACTTGTTTGTTTGTTCTTCTTCTTTTCAAATAGACATCCAGGCAGCCCAGAAAAGGAAAGGGAATACCTAACTGAGAGGTGGGGGATGATCAGTGTAGACCCATTCTGGGAAGAAGGGAGACTGCATTTGATTTGGGAAGAAAGCACTTTTTGCAGGCCAAAGAATTTATGTATTCTAGGCCCTTGGGTCCAAAAACTTGCTGCATGATCCTGGCCAAATAAGTGGGAGTGTCTCTTCTGCACCTCCCAAAGGGCTGTTTGAAGGGGAGTTGGAGACTAGAGTCTCTGTTCCTTTAATGATGCCTTACCTACCCCACTTCAACCTGAAATCCAGACCTCCCACTTCTAGGGGCTCGGGCTCCCAGGACCATCTCCTCAAATACCCTACCCTGACCCCAGTCCCAGTGGTGGGGAGGGATGTGATAACTATGGAAATGAGGATTGATTGGCTCCGGAGGGCAAGAGATGTAAGGGGTCAAATATGGAATCCCCTTCTGGGAGAGGGGGCCCCTTAGGTCCATGGAAGGAATTGGAAGGGGCATTCTGTAAGGCCAGGTGAGATGGGGAACAACGACCAGGGAAAACAGATTCTCTCAGCCCAGAGCTGTCCCTGGGTCTTGGCTTTGAGTGTAGGGAGAAGGGCAGTGATCAGGGTCCAGGATTCACCAGCCTGGCATGGGCTGAATGTGGGAGAGAGGGCACTGACCAGTGATTCCCAGCCCAGAGCTGCCTGGCATGGGCACAGGGACAAAGGGGCAGTGGCCAGAAGCCCTCTCAATACAGAGCCAGGAGTCCCAGGCTTGGGTGGTGGTGGTGGGAATGGGGTAGAAAGCAGAGCCAGGCTAGCACCAACTTGGACAAGGAGGATCAAGACCCAGGTGCCCACGAGCAGCTGTCCTGCCCTGTAACTGCTACTGAGCCTCATAGACATAATTGTCACTTGACAGATTCCTCTTCCCCCAAGTTCCCTCTTCCTCCACCCCCCCAAAAAAACAAAAAACAAAAAAACGTCAGCTGCTTGGCAGGCCCAGCAGATGTGAAATAAATTCACCCAGAATCACAGGCTCCCAGCTGGCCCGCCCAGCATGATATGGCTGTTGAGTGCCAGGCAGGCACTACTCTGGCATCAGGATGCCCACAGGCATGGCTCTGAAGGGGAGAATACTTATTACAGACCACATCACCATCTCATCCCTGGAGGAAATAACCCACCCACCCCCCAATCACAACACTTCTTTATCATGTCACCTTGGGGGAGGGGAGGGGAGACTGGGGCCCAGAAAAATGTGTCACCTGGGTCTCGTAGCACATGGGGAGCAAGGGAACTTTCCTGGCATTCTCCAGGACTAAAGATTCTTCAGAGGCCTCTCTGTTAGAGTGTGGGAAGACACTGAGGTTAGGCAGGATTCCATTGACTTCCTCTTACCTCTCCCTTCCCACCAGACTCCTATACGGGAAGGGTCCCCCTCAGACCCTCAGGTTTCCACTGTCAAATCTGTCAATTGCATCTTGGGGTGGAAAGGGAAGAACTGAAGCAGGTTCGATCTTTGGCCTCAGCCACTCAAAATACTTATCTCGTTACCCAGCTCCAGATGTGTGAGGGGTATACTACATAAATCTTGGAGGGGAGACCCTTGCTAGGGTTATAGGGCACTTAGGACATCGCTGGGGGATATAGGGACATGATGGCTATCGGGGAGTATAAGGGACACAGGTAATTTCTAGGATGTATAAAGGACCTTGGATGTCCCTAGGGTAGTAAAGTGGCTTGAGGCATCCTTTGGGAAACGGGAAGGGCAAGGGCTCCCTAGGGAGAATGATGGGCTGCAAGATGAGATATCCCTAGAGGCCCTCCTCCTCCCCAGCCCCAGCCCCAGCCCCGGCTTGGCTCTCTGTGTCTGTGATGGAATCCTCCCAAGCCCTTACCTCCCCAGCTCCACAGTTTCAGGCAGCTGCTGCCTCTCTAGATCATGGCTGACAGACGGAGCTTCCCTGAGCGTCAGGCCGCCCATCCCCTCCCTCTGTCTCCCCCTTCCCTGTAGCCAAGCAGCCTCACAGGGCTTCCTTTCTTCTCTCTCTGGTTCCAGGCTCAGGCTCCCCTCCTCACCTTTCTCCTCTTCCTTTTCTCATTCTCTGCAAACTCTAGTGGGGAGGGGGAGAGGAAAAAGATTGAAGCTTGTGGGGGAGGGTTGGGGAAAAACAGCTTTGTTATGAGATAGGGAAGCTCTTTCAGAGGAGAATGGAGATGAGATGATCCTCAAGGGAAATATGGAGATAGACAGACAGACAGACAAATACACAGATACACACACAGATACAGAAAGAAACAGGGCTCTGAGAGACACAGAGGGAGGCAGCGATCAAGACAGAGAGGAGATACACTGAGACATGGGGAGGAACTGGGAGATAGAGATCGAGAAACAAAGGGGGGACAGGGAAACAGAAAAGATAGGAGTGGAAAGAGAAGAAAGGGGATTGGAAAAGAAGGAATAAGGAAAAGAAATAGAGAAGTCCGAAGGAAGGAGGGGCAGGGAGTGCCTGAGGAGGCAAAGCAGAAAGGAAGGCAGAAACAGCCTGAGGGAAAAAGCAAAGAGATAGGGGGAGAGGCTTTGAGAAAAGAGCTAAGGCAGACTGAGGGGTTGCTTCCATCCGCTCCTCTGGATCCTTCTTCCTCTGACTGTGGGCACCTTCCTGCCCCTGGGTAAGATGGAGTGCTAACCTCCCCTGATGGGGATGTATGTGAGTGACCAGTATGTGAGTGACCAGGACTTCCTGGGGACCATTCCCCAGTACTAAATGCCTACAAGGGTCATGTCCTAACCCTGTAGGTATTCTGGGTCCTGGGCACTTCTGTAAATGGTCAGAGGGCATTGACTGGGGGAGGGTTCCTATGTGTCTACGTCCCCCATGAGTACCTGAGTATGTGTGTATGTGTGTGTGATATATCTATCTATCTATCTATATATATATATTATATACACATATATGTATGTGTTCCAGCATTGATGCCCATGTGTTTTGTGTTTGTATGTATCTCTATACTTATGCATATAGCATCATATGATTTAGAAATCTGGAAGAAACCTGAGAGGTTGTTTGGTTCAATGCCCTCATCAGACAGAGGCAAAAACCAAGAGCCAGAGTGGGGAAGCAATTTGGCCAAGGTTACCCAGCCAGGAAGTGGCAAAGCTGGCATTCTAGGTTCTTCTGACTCCCAATACTTTGCCCTTTCCATTCTATCAGGCTGCCATAAGTGAGTCTGTGTGTCTTTGCCTTGGTGTGTGCATGTGACTGTCAGAATGCTGTTGGATAATTGAATACAAACCCAGCTTATCCTGAATTCTCAATGAACAGAGTGCATATCCCAGCCTCCTTCTCATTGCCCCTGGGACTCAGCGAGGTCTGTTCTTGCTGCAGCCAGCTATGTACTTGGCAACCCTGGGGACATCGCTTTGGGCTTCTTTGGGCCACTCTCTAGGCCCTGGGAAAACGAAAAGCATGGTAACTCCATAGGAATGGAGGATTCTCATTTCTCTCAGAAGAGGTGGAGAGCGGTCTACTTCACCTTTTAATCTCATCCTGAGAGTCCAGGGCTTCTGATCCCTTTTCTCCCCAGGGTCCCATCCTCAGGTTAGATAATTTTCTGAAAAAGTAGGAGAAACCTAAAGCCATGACCTTCATCTGCATATGCAAATGAACTCTAGCCTTACTGAAGGCAGTCCTGGGAATACCCACCTGCCACAGGGTTTAGCCAATCCCTTTCTGGAGAATTTTGATTGTTTCTGGGAGCAGGAAGGAGCCTTAGTAATTGCTCCAATTTTCCCATGCAAATCAGGCTCTTTTGGAATCTGTTAATTTTTTAAATTTAATATTTAACGTACATCTCTATTATGCTTTCCTAGATAGCCCAGGTTTTCAGGTGCAGTGAATTCTGGGAGCATTCTCAGGCAGGGACAACTGACATTTGCATACTCACACTAATTTCATCTTTTCACAAATTCAGAGCAGATTAATCGGCAGCTAATTAGCACTAAGGATCCCTCCCTCCCATTAGCTGTTACTAGGTACAAAGCTGGGACCATGGCCGGGGTGGGGGGAGGCATGGGGTCCAAAGAGCCTGAAACATGCCTACTAGGGATAATTCTCTATTTCCTGGACATGTAGGGTTTACTCCTTTTGCTCAGGTGAATCTCCTTTCCCGCCCATCTCATATGCCCCTCACTTCTCACCCATTCTCTGATCTTTTGAAGAAAGTAGTTGGTTTAATGGAAATACCCTTAGACACTATGATATCAGGAGTCAGAAGACTTGAGGTCTAGTCTTGGTTGTATCACTCACTCAGTGTGACCTTCCTCTCCCTGGACCTCATTGCCCTCATCTGTGAAATGAGGGGATTTGGCCAGATAATCACCAAAATTCTCATTCTCTCTCTCTCTCTCTGGGAATCAAGGTTAAGTGACTTGCCCAGGGTCACATCCACAATCTCTTCTGGCTCAGGTTGTTAATCATTCTAAAGTTCTGACTCCAAGGTTAGAGGTTGAGGTTCCACAGATGTGATTCCAAGGTTAGATGATTCTCCCTTAATGCCTGTGATCTTCTTCAGCATCTTGTGAGAATGCAGTGCTAAGTCATAAAACTGTGTTAAGAACAGTTTCATAGGAGGTTGGGTGTGTGAATGACCTCAGGAATCGATGGCCTCATCACTGGGGGTTGGGGCAGAGAGAAAGAGGCAGGTGACTCTGAAGCCATCTGTCTGGGGTGCCTTCAGATTGTGTTTGTTCTTCCTTCTTGAAGAGGGCCATTACATCAGAGAAATGATGACATGACTTGCAGTTGACTTTGATTTGTGGGAGGGAGGGCTATGCAAAGTCACCAGCCTCACTTTCTCCTCTAGAGCCATCTGGATCCAGTGGCCTGATATTCACTAGGATGACTGGGCCTTCAGATTAATGCTTACTTCAATATCTGAAAAGATCTCTGATGTCCTCAAGCTGGGGACAGTTTCTCCCATGATACAGATCACAGTGTCCTCACAATAGCAGTCTATCCTCATGAGTTACTGTGGCTGAAAAGATTCATTCTCCAGTGGCCAGCTCTCTGGTGGGAACCTTTTCTGGGCCTAAAGTAAGCTGGTTCTCAGATCACAGACCCATCATCCATTGGATGGTCTAGTCAATGTAGGACCTATCAGGACTTGTCCTCCAAGGGCAAAGCCTTCCATAACCCAGGGTCACCTCCACACCATAACAATGAAAGGACAATAAAGAATCAACGAGGGTCATTTTATTGGTTTAAACCAAGATATCCTAAATAGATAAATACAGACAGAAATAGAGACAGAGGGAGAGACATAGTACATAAGATCAAGTTTGGAAAAGATGAGCTGGTTGTGTGGCAATAATAACGCTCAAGTTCTCCACTTGAACCCACAAAAATATGGCAACGTGTAGAGGAAAGCCCTTAAACCCAATAGGTAGGTCATCAATCAAATATGTAGGTAAGAAAAGGACTAAGAATGGCAAAGGATGATAAGGCATGGATGGGTTGCTATTTGTACCAATGGAGTTATTTTTGCACTGGTACTGATGAGGCCTGAAATCCACTGAAGTACGATAGAGTCCTAGAGATCACAGAATCTCAGAATGGGACCTTGGTGGTCATCTAATCCAACCTAGACTGGGAAAAGAATCTCCTTTAAGGGATAACAACCAAGTGGTCAACCAGTCTTTCCTTGAAGATGGCCAGAGAGGCAACAGCTGTCTCCTATCAATCGGTCAGCCAATCAACAAACAAGCAGTTATTAAGCATCTATTATGTGCCAGGTACTGGGAATACACATAGGAAGAATGAAATAATCCTTCAAAAGATGTCAATAAAAACATTTTTAAAAGAAAAATCCCAAAGAGGCAAGTGGATCAAATAAAGAGATTAAATCTCTGGGGTCTGTTATTGTGTTCTTGAACTTAAAATCCATAAGGACCTTGAATAAGTTGTCTGAACTTGTCTCAAAGTAAGGAAAGCATTGCAGGTCTGCTCAAAAGCAAAAAAGAAAAAGAAAAAATAAAAGAAAAAGAAGCATGAAAGAACTCCTATAGTAAGCTCCAGACAAACTGCTAGGCAGCAGTATTCCAAGGACACAATATCCATACTGCTCATATCAGTGCCCATATCTACAATGGGTTAGTAACAGCATAGACATCGGTACATAAATATTAAGCAACCAAAAATTATCTCAAAGAAACTAGTCTGACTCTTAAAGGAAAAACACAAGAAAACCATTTGTCCAATTGCAGTCTAAACCAAAATTAAAATAGTATTTTTTCTAATGTATCTCTGTAATACTAGGGTATCCAAGAAGGTGAGAAGATGGAGAATCCATTAGCTGTTTCCCTGCTGCTTACAAACATGCCCATGTCTCCTTGAACTTTAAAAAACCCTTTCTTGACTTGACAATCCCCTCCAGCTATCATCACATAGCTCTCTTCTCTTTTGTGGTTGAATTCCTCGAGAAAGTCTACAATCAATTCCTTTACTTCTTCTCCTCTACCTTCTAAACAAACCCTCTATGGTCTGGCTTCTGCTCTCATCATCCAATTTACATGGTCCTTTTCTAAGTTGCCAATGATGTCTTAATTGCCAAATCTAAGGGTCTTTTCTCAATTCTACTCTTGTTTATCTCTCCAAAGCATCAGTCACTCTCTTCTCCCAGATACTCTCTCCTCTCTAGGTTTTCATGACAGTGATCTCCCCTGCTTCGCCTCCTACCTGTTTCTTCAGTCTCTTTTTCTGGATCTTCATTTAGGTCATGCCCATTAACTGTGGAGGTACCCCAAGGCTCTGTCCTAGTCCCTCTTCTCTTCTCCCTCTGCACTACCTCACTTGGTGACCTCATTAGCTCCTATGGATTCAATGATCACTATATAGCTGATTTACAGATCTATTTACCTAGCCCAAATCTCTCTCCTGACCTCCAGTCTCACATTACCAACTACCTATTGGACCTCTCAGACTGGATGTCCTGTAGACATCTTAAACTTAACATGTCCAAAATAGAACTCATTATTTTTCCTCCCAAACCCTTCCCTCTTTCAAAATTCTCCATCCCTCCCTGTCACTTAGGCTAACAGAGCTGGGATTTTTAACTAGTATAGCTAGATGGTGCTAGACATGGAGTCAAGAAGACCTGATTTCAAATCCTATCTCAGACACTGAGACTGGGTAGGGTTGTTTAAACGCTATGTGCCCCATTTTCTTCATCTGCAAAATGGGGATAATCATACTATCTACCTCACAGTGTTGTTATGTTGAGAAGATAACATGGAAGATGCATTGCAAGCCTTAAAGTGCTCTCTACATATTAGCTTTAATTATTAACTGGTGTCCTGTGACTCCAAATCCATCATACCTCTTCCATACCATCCTGTCCCCACTGACCGCCAAGTAAAATTCACTTTCCTGTGCCTGACATTCAAGGCTACCTACAATCTGGTTCTACTTCACTATTCTAGCAGAATTTTACTAAGTGCCCACTATGTAGGCACTGTGCTAATGGCCTTACAAATATCTCATTCTTTCCTCACAACTGTGAAGTAGGTGATATTATTATCCCTATTTTATAGTTAAGAAAACTGAGGCAAACAGAGGTTAAATAACTTACCCAGGGTCACACATTTGAATTCAGGTCTTCCTGATTTTAGGCCCAGGGCTCTATCCACTCTGGGACCGAACTGCTTCCTTTGTTTTACCTTTGCCTCACCTCACAGACCATCCTCTCTCTTGGCATGACTCATCACTCTATTCTCTTGCTCTTAGCTCAACTATTTTTATCCCAAGAGAAATTAGTCTCCATTACAACTCTGGGTCAAGGCAGCTGGAGATTTGATACAGTAGTTTGTTTTTTTTGGGGGGGGGTGGGGGGAGTGGCAGGGATGAATATCAGAGGACCTATCAGAATCCTGAATGAGTCCCCTAAGGGGCAGAGGTAAATCTTCATCCTTGGGCTTGGATGTCAGGCTCAGGAGCTATGACCAATTGTGAGTTCCTCCTCCACATACCTTTGGTCTGCAGCAATTTTAATTTTAAATTTTTATATCACTTTCATTTCCCAGTTCCACCCCCCAATCTGTTTCCCTGTCTCTGTGTCTCTGTCTCTGTCTCTGTGTCTCTCTGTCTCTGTGTCTCTGTCTCTGTCTCTGTCTCTCTCTGTCTCTGTCTCTCTCTCTCTCTTTCCCAGAGAGCCATCCTTTATTACAAAAAATGAAAAACAGGGAAAAAACCCTACTTCAGTAAAATTAGCCAACATATCAACCCAGTTGGACATCATGTGCAGCATCCCACAGGTACTGTCTCCACTTCTGCAAAAGGAAGGAGGGATATCTTTATATCCCTTCTTTAGAGTCAGTCTTGGCCATTATAATTTCACATCATTCATTTTGGATTATTTTCATGGTTCTCTCTTCATTTTTGTTTTCATCACTGTGTTTATTGTTTTCCTGGCTCCAAGTATTTCACTTTGCATCAGTTCATATAAGTTTTCTCATGCTTTTTTGTATTCTTAGTTTTTTATGGAGCAGTGATATTCCATTATGTTCATGTACTACAATTCGTTGAGCCATTTCCCAATTGATAAGCATCTACCTTGTTTCCCATTCTTTGCTACTAAAAAAAGTGTTCATGGAGAAGTTATGGATATAAGAATACATGTATTTTTAAATATGGCCAGTGTGTGTGGATTCATTTTGTTACAAGAGTTTTTTCTTTCTTTCTCTTGATTTTTAGTTGGGGAACTGTGGGTGAAGACTAGTAATAGTGATGACCATGACTCTCAAAAGGGCCTTTGAAACAATTTAAAAAATATACAAAAGAAAACAGGATTCAGAAGGAAGCACGGATAGGCAGATTAGCTTTGAAAGTAACATGTAGTATTTACTATATAATTTTTAAAAAGTCAGTGGTATAAATAAAGATTCACCATTCCGTAGATAATCCTCTTTTTGCATTCTTCTGTGTGTATGCTTTTAAAGGGTGTTTAAGTTCAGAATTTAAAAAAGTAAAAGATATTTTAAAGTGTGCAGTAATGTTTTTGAAGCCCGTATTATTCCTTCATTACCCTAGACTTCATTCTTATCTTCCTTTTTTCTCCTCTCCTCTTCCATTTCTTTCCTTTTCTCCCTCACCTTGTTTAGTAAGGAACAATATTTATTTGTTAACCCCTAACCCTTATGTTTTCCCTGGTCTCACTTCTCAGGGGAATTAATTTAGTGGATGGGCTCACCCCCTGGTTTGGCCCTCTCCTCTGGGACCCTGCTCACCTTTATTCCACAGTGGTCAACCCTGGTCCTAAGTTAGGGAACCCAAACCCCAGAGTCCTCAGGACCATGCAACCCAAGGTCAACAGTCTTCATGCTGTTGCATATCTGAACAGAGTACGTGGAGGGAGAGGGCTAGGAAGAGGAAAGGGGCTTGAAGAGCTCTTATCCCTATCAGGAGCTTCCCAAAGGCCCCATGGCCCAGTATGAAAATACTCAGAAGGAGTGTCTGAATCATTTGCATTATATTTGCATATCATTAGCATGTAATTTACATATGTCTACATAGCCCAGCAATTCTATTCACAAGTGATTTGGAAGTTAAAATGTTGTTATTATTAAGGGCCCTGGAGGTGGTTTCTTCTTGACTTTCCTTCATTTTATTTCAGACCTTAGAATTCTCCAGTGTTAGACACAGAATTTAGGAGTCTTAGAAAATAGAGCCTTTGAATAATAGAATCTAAAAAAAATAACATATTTGAATCATGGAATCTTAGTATCCAAAAATCTTTGAATGTTCAAGACATGAGTACTCTTACAGACCTCCTTGTTCAATTTGGTCATATTTTAGATAGGAAAACTGAGTCCCAGAGAGGGACCGAACTTCCATGGGTGACTTTGGTCATACAGGCCCCCAGATTCACAACCCAGGCATTGTATTATGTTCCAGGCTCCCTCTCCTGTAGATATGCAGGAAGGAGATGAGAGATCTCTTCTGGGCTCTGGAGAACATGAAAGGATTGAGGGGATGTTGGGAACGTAGAGAAACACCCCGTAGAGAGGCTGGACAATTCCTTTCCGGGTTGGGATATTGAGAAGCTGGCACAGGGTCTGAAAAAGTCTCAGGAACTTTGCATTCTTTCTGGATTCTGACCTGCTTTTAGGTGGGATGGGAAAGGGAGTTCTATGAGATTTTGAACTATTCTGGGTAGGGTTCCAAACTGTCCCAGATGGGATTTCTGAGGGTTCTAAACTGTTCTAGTCAGTTCCCAGCTGCTCTAGGGGGAGTTTCCCAGTAGGTTCTAGATCTGCTGCCCAGTAGAATGTAAACTCTTTAAGGACAGGGACTATTTCATTCTCCCCCCTTCCACCTTGGAACTTCCATGCCTAGCACATTGCCTTGCACATAGTAGGTACTTAATTAACATTTGATGAATGAATGAATGTTTATCAACCTACATCTTACTCTCAATCGACGATCCCTCTCCCAATCCTTCTCTCAAACTATTGTGTTGTTGCCTCATCTCCCTCTACAGCAGGGCCTAAGCTTTGGAGGAGAGGAAAGAAATTCCCAATTGGGTCCTACCTGGCCCATGGGCTATGGAACCCCTCTTCTTGACCCCCAAACATAGTTCTTGGGCACTGAAAGTGAAGGAAGGTCATCAAAATGGAGCCTTAGAATGATAAGATATTGTAGTCCTTCCTTGATCTGGGGCCTTCCACCAGCAGGGATATCAGAGCTACCTGTAGCTAGGCTGCCATACCGTCTTCCAAGGTGGGGAACTCACTAGGGAGGAGAGAGAGAGAGAGAGAGAGAGAGAGAGAGAGAGAGAGAGAGAGAGAGAGAGAGAGAGAAAGGACCCCAGCGATATATCTATTTTTCCTCCTGCTGCTGTATTTATAGATTCCCTTTGAAGCCTGGCAGCTGCAGCTGACCTGGTTCCTGGGTTTTGGGAAGAGGGGGCGGTCTTCTCCAAAACCATCTTTTCCAGCCAAGGGTGTCTGTGTTGGCCAGGTTCCTGCAAAGACTGGAGGAAGAAAGAGAGACAACCAAGGTCAGAGGGCCAGCTTCGATGGGGCTGAGGATACAAGCCCCCAACCTTATTTTGTTCTCCTTTCAAGATTCAACATGGCAGAGATGGAGGGGGTTTGAGTTCTGGCCCAACCACTGACTCTGTCTGTGACCTTGAGGAAGCCCCGTCTCTATATGACTCAGTTTCCCCGTCTCCACAGGTATACTTCAAGACAACTCAAATCTGACCTTCTAAAAGAGGCCTTTCCCAGTTGCTTCCCTCCCTTCTCTCTGAGATTGCCTTCCATTTACCCTGTATTTTGTATGTAGAAAGTTGTTTTCGTGTTATATCCCCCTGCCTTAGAATGTAAGGTCCCTGAGAACAGAGATAACATTCTCTCTTTTCTTTGCCTGAGCATTTAGCTCAGCTCCTGACACATAGAAAGTACTTAATAAAAGCTTGTTGACTGACTGCCTGACTACCTGCATGACCCTGGGTAAGTCACAACCTCTCTGAGCCTCAGTTTCCTCATCTCTAAATGAAGAGGTTGGACTAGATTCCCCTCCAGCTCTTAATCTTTGGCTCTACTATCATCCCATGACCTTTCCAGCGCTGGAATTCTACCCCTTCCATTCTGACACATCGCATCCTGTATCCTAAGGGCCCTCCCAGCTCAAACATGCTAGAAAATTCAATTCAGTTCGACTCAATTCATCGAGCATTTATTGGATACTTGTGATAGGGCAGGAAGGGCTGAAAGGCTCTGGGGAAATAACAAATTAAACACACACCCCCACACCCCCCCCCCCACGCACACACGCACTGAACTCAGAGAGTTTAGGCAGGTAGGCAGAGCTAGGTGATGATTCAGTGGAGGGAGTGATGGGACTGGAGTCAGAAAGACTTGAGTTCAAATTCAGCCTCAGACACTTAAGAGTTTGGGTGACCCTGTTTAAGGTACTTAACTTCTGTTTATTTCAGTTTCCTCAACTATAAAATGGGAATGATAACTGTACCTACCTCCCAGGGTTGTTGTGAAGATCAAAGAAGATAATTGTAAAGTGATGAGCGTAGTGCCTGGCACATAGATACCATACCCAGTAAAGACAGCTAGGTGGCACAGTGGACAGAGCATGGAGCTTGGAATCAGGAAGACTCATCTTCAAGAGTTCAAATCTGGCCTCAAATACTTACTAGCTGTGTGACCCTGGGTAAGTCACTTAACCCTGTTTGCCTCAGTTTCCTCATCTGTAAAATGAGCTGGAAAAGGAAATGGCAAACTACTTCAGTGTCTTTGCCAAGAAAACCTCAAATGGATGCATGAATAGTTGGGCATGACTGAAACGACCCAACGATAACAACAAAAACCATAGTCAGATAAGAACAATCCAAAGAAAACTGACAGGGAAGAGAGAGAGAGCTTCATGGAGGGAAGGCTTCATGGAGGAGGTGGCCCCTTTGCTGAGCTTTGAAAGCAGATAAAGATTCTGAGGAGCAGAAATGAAGAGGCTGTGCATTCCAGGCATGGAGGACAAATTGATTAAGATTTAAGGGATTAATTTTATGGATGGTTACATGTCCTGCTAGCTCAGAAGAATCAATGAATCACAGATATAGCTCTGGAAGGGAAGGAACCTCAGATGCCATCTGGTCCAATACCCCCATTTTAGAGAGAAGGAAACAGGCCCAGGAAGGTTAAGTGATTTGCTCAAAGTCACACATGTAATAGGTAGCAGACGTGATATTTGAACCCAGGTTCTTTGACTCAGGAGGCGCAGTGGATAGAGTGCCTGGCCTGGAGTGAGATCAAAGAAGATATTTGTAAAGCAATGAGCATAGTGCCTGGCACAGTGGATAGGGCACTGAGCTTGGAATCAGAAAGGCTAATTTTCAAGAGTTCAAATCTAGCCTCGAGTACTTACTAGCTATGTGACCCTGGGTAAGTCACTTAACCCTGTTTGCCTCAGTTTCTTCATCTGTAAAATGAGCTGGAAAAGGAAATGGCAAACCACTCCAGTATCTTTGCTGAGAAAACCCCAAATGGGGTCACGAAGAGTTGGACACAACTGAAATGACTGAATAACAGCTACCTCTGGCTCCAGAGCCACTAGTCTTATCACTGGACCATGCTGTCTTCTAAGGATATTGGCCCTTAGGGTGGTCAGAGGAAAGATATAGGGGTCAGGAAGGCAGGATAGGGATTATCAGACATACGCCAATGGCCATCAGGCTCAACTGACAAGTCCACTCTTGTGTCTTTGTCCCAAGCAGGCCCAGGGATACCTAGAGTGGTAGCTGGGTTCCTGAGAACTTCACATGCTTTTTCTGTCAGTTTGAGGTGGAGGTGTGGAACTCCTAGCCACAGAGCATTGAGTGTTACGAAGAGGCTTAGGTTCCCGAGGTAAAGATAGCTGGGACTGCCCAGGGAAGCGGGGGACCACAGGGGAAGGTAGGCAGCCTGGGATTTGGAGCCTTGACCAGGAATTTTTGTACCTGGGACAAAGGGTACAAAATGAACCCAGGACAAACAGGAAGAAATGCTCCATCATACTGTTTTTAAACAAATTCAGTCAGAAGAGATGGAGGGGAAACACTAGCACAGAAGGCTCCCTGAGGGGAGAGATTCCCAAGACATCTCCTTCTGGGGAGAAGACAGAGACTCCCTAAATTTCCACTCTCTAGGACAAAGCTGGTCTCCCTTCCTGTGGTTCTGAATCTGCTGGGATTACCACCTCAAAGATAGGACATAGCTCCAGAGTCATCTTCTTCAGTAGAATGCAGATGAGAGAGAGACCTGGATCTGGAGTCAGAGGTTTGGGGTCCAAATCTAGATAGACTTACCAGCTCAACAACCTTGGTCAAGCCTCTTCCTTTCTCTAGGTCTCCATTTCCTTTTCTGTAAAATGATGGGATTAGACAAATGTCAGGGGTTCCTGATCCCTTTGACAGTATGGTGAAGCCTATGGACCCCTTCTCAGAATGATGGTTTTTATTTTATTTTTATTTTCAGTTCTGAATCCTCTCCTCCTCCCTCCCACTAAGAATTAAAAAAATTCATAGAGTAAGTCAACAAGCATTTATTTTTAATAAGATTTTATTTTCCCCAAATTACATATGAAACAATTTTTAACATTCTTTTTTAATGTTTTGAGTTCCAAATTTTACCTCTCCCTTCCTCCCCGCCCCTCTCCCTGAGACAGTAAGCAATCTGATATAAGTTATACATGTGCAACCATCAACAAGCATTTATTAAGCACTTGCAATGTGTTAGACACTGAGCTAAGTGTTGGGGATATGAATTCAAAGAAAAAGAAAAAGGGAGGGGAGGGAAGGGGAGGTAAAGTCCAGAGAATGGAGGATGATTGGTCTGGGTCCTTCTTCAAAATGGAGGTTTAGGGAGGAACTCATCGATGGGAGAGGGGAGCCCACAGAGACTGCAGGAGAGGAAGTAAAATGCAGAGGATTATAAAGCAAACCACTTGTATTTGAAATAGTTATCTATCTATCCATCTACCTATCTATCTATCCATCCATCTATCTATCTATCTATCTATCTATCTATCTATCTATCTATCTATCTATCCATCTATCTATCCAACCATCCATCCATCCATCCATCCATCCATCCATCCATCCATTTATCTATCGATCCATCCATCCATCCATCCATCCATCCATCCATCCATCCATCCATCCATCCATCCATTTATCTATCGATCCATCCATCCATCCATCTATCTATCTATCTATCTATCCATCCATCTATCTATCTATGTATCTATCTATCTATTAAAGTTCACGGACCCCAGGTGAAGAGCCCTTGATTAGGTGATTCCTAAGGTCCCTAAGTCCTGTGATCTTGTAACTCCAGGTCTCTGAGCTCAATCAGGGGGAGGCAGCCAAAAAAAAAGGGATAAAGCCTAAGTCTCTAGGCAACGAGAGCACTGGACCTGAAATCAGAGAGACCTGAGTTCAAATGTGACTCCTAGATGCCTGATAGCTGTGTGACATAGGCACGTCAGTTTTCTCAATTGTCAAATGAGAATAATAACCTCTGTCTCCCAGGGTTGTGAGGATCAACCATGATCAAATCTGTGTGCTTAGCAAAGTGCCTAGCCCATAGTAGGCCCTATAGAAATGCTTGTTCTTTTCCTTTCTTGCTCTTGGCTCTCTGTCTCTGGGAGTTCTGTAACTCATGTGGGATGATTAGAGCTACCCCATTTCTACAAATTTAGAGGGCATTGACAACATTTGCTGCCCCTCCGAAGCTGAAACCAATGGACTTTAAGCACCTAGTTAGCAAAGGTAATTAGTTAAAACAGAAAGCTACCAGATGGAGGGGTAAGCTGAGCTCTGCCCAGATCCTACCCAGTTTCCCAGCACCCTGGCCCCCAACAACAACCCTGTGCCAGTGTCCTGGGCTGGAGAGGGCTCTCTCTCATACCTTGGGGTGACATCTTAGCCTCACTTCAACTGAGGGCAGCCTTCCTATCTGTTGTCCAGGGAACTTTGTTGCTCTTGCTCTGGCTGCAAAAATTCTTAATTTGGGCTTTTCCTTCCTGAGCTCCTCAAGGACTAAAACTTTTCCTCCCTATCCTTACATCTCTCTCCACAAACACATAATCCTCTCTTTTCCCTCCTGACCCTTTCTTCTCATCTCATGTTCACCTTCCCATGGTTCTCAAAAGAGCCTTAACAGGGAATTTTTGCAATGGGGGCAAATACCACAAGCTTTCTGCAAGGATCAAGTGAAACAAAGCAAGGGGTAGGGAGATCCACTGGGGCCAGGGAGCTCACCACAGCCCTCCATATGGTAGCTTTCTATTTTAGCCAATTATCCTTGCTAACTAGGTATAAAGCTCTGTTGTTTCTAGCTGCTGGAGAACATCAAGCGCTGTTAACATCCCCCCAAAACTGGTGCCCTGGGATAAAGCTGAGTCACCCAGGCCTAATTAAGGCTCTAGTTTCCAATACAATTCACTGTCCTGCCCTTGGCTTACCTAGACCCAGACTCCTCAAGGCCAAGTTCTTGGCGTTTGAGGCTCTCTAGTCACCTCCCTTCTCTGATTAAAAAACCTTCCTATTGAAGATTCCATGGGCCATTCAAGGGTTTCCAAATTCTAACATTGTGGATCATAGGACTGGGGTCCAAGTTTCAGTTCTGAGATTTAGAAAATGTGACTTTGACCAAGGTCCTTCACCCCTTCACCCATCATGTCTCCATTTCCTCACTTATAAAACAGGGATCATAAACTTAGTATTAATTCCTTCTTTCAATCCATTGACAAACATTAAGCCCCTACTATGTACTAGGCACTAAGAATGGAAAGGCAAAAAAAACAAACAAACAAAAAAAACCAAATGGCCCCTAGTGTTAAGAAGCTTATATTCTATCTTGGGAAATTACGTGTATGCACAGAAGCAGATATACCAAATAGATACAAGGTAATGGGGCCCTAAGAACTAGAGGGTTCAGGAACATCTCTTATAGAATGCTGAGCCGAGATTCGAAGGAAGCTAGGGATTTTGTGCAGCAGGAACAAAGAGCAGGCATGGGGCATCGCTGGTGCAGCATTTGGCTAGATGGTAGGGTCTGTGAAGGGGAATGTGCAGTAGATTGGAGACAGATGTGAAGGTTTTAATACCAGACAGGGCAGCTTTTATTTGATCCTGGAGGAAACCGAGAGCCACAAGTTTCTTGGGGGATGAACACTTAAAATGCCACAGAAATGGGAGCCATAGTTGTCCCTTCCCCCTCCATCCTTCTCTCTCCGGGTTCACTTGCATACCCCTCCTCTTCTGACAGCCTGCCTTCCTCTTTCCGAGGTCAGGTTCATTTGCCTCCTTCAAGTCTTTGTGGAATCTGTCCTCTCACCTGCAGTGCCCTCTCTTCTCTCTAGCTGTCTGAGGACTCCTTTGCCTTGGATGCTCAGCTCCACCTCTTCCAGGAAGCCCATTCTGCCCAGCCCAGACCTAAGTGACCTCTCCTAAAACTCTCCGAGCTCCTCTAGTCCTGACTGCAAGAGGCTGCCTGCCCTAATGGTGAATCATTTTTATTATTCCCTTTGTCTGAAGCTTGCTTTCTCAAACAGACTGGGGACTGTTATCTGCTTCTGTTACCCATATCCATATCCCCTAGCACAGAGCTGGCCTGGAGGGGGAGGGGGGCTCGGAGAGAGGATGATGGACAACAACACCAGGAAGCTGACTTCCTTTCCAGAAGGGGCAGGAGAGGGATAACCCCCACAGGCTTAAGAGCAAGTGGTGGGGAAGCCTCGAAAGCAGCAGAGATGTTCCATGACTAAGAAGACCAGAATGTAGCCAACTGTGAGGGGCCCAGGGCTTAGACTTTCTCCTCCCCCCAGATGCTTTCAGCTCGAGTGACTCACATTTCTATTCTGAATGGGGCTGCTGAGTGACGAATCTCTGAGCCCCTTTTCCCAGCTCAGCCCTGAAGGTAAGGGCTAGAGCATCTCAGAACTGGAAGGACCTCACGCAGACCTCATGAGCTCCGCGATCGTCATTACTAGCGTTCTCATTTTCCTGTCTTTAATTTTTTTTTATGGAGTTCAGATAGAAATGTTCCTGGGACAGGTTGCTCCCCCACAAGCGGTCTTTTATGTGTAACGTTCAGTGGACTATTGCACAGGGGGATGAAATGACTGCTTCTGGTAATTGAATAAAAGTGTGGGATCTATGTTCTTCTCCTGAAGGCGAGGAGATCTTTGGGACAGCTCCAGGAGCAGAAAGGATGATGGGGATGTATCCCTCATCCTGTTCCCACAGGGTTTTTGATTTCTTTCACTAGATTTCTATGTTTTTATAGCTTTTTATTCTTCATGAAAGGCAATGTAGCCAAGTAAGCTGATTTTGGAGCTAGGAAAACTTGGGTTCCATACCCCTCCCCGCAACACACACATGCGCGCACACACACACACACACCCCTACTTGCTTGCTCTGAGACCCTAGACAGCCTCCTGGGGCTCTAAACAACAGTCTACGCACGTTAGTTTGCAGGGAAGGTACCAATGTGCAGATGGAAGGAGTTTCCTCATCCTAGGGTTCTCCCTACTAATGAAATCAGGCAGCTCATTGCTATCAATATTTCTTTATTCTATGTAGTTTGGAGGTCTGAGTATCTGCTACGGCAATATCCATCTTCACATATTGTTGCCATCATGGTTATTCCCAGATTCCATAGCCCTTCCAGGTTCACAAACACCCTTGTAACAGTTGTGTATTATGAGTGTTATGACTCCTTTTTACAGATGAAGAAAACTGAGACCCAGAGAAGGGAAATGAGTTCTCCAAGGAGACATAGCTAGTGAATGTTGGAGCTGGGACTCAAACCCAGGGTTTTTGACTCCAAGACCAATAAGCATTCCACCACCCACTGCCTGCCATGTCCTCTTAGGGGAATTTTAAAGTTGGAAGAAGTAGGTCTTTGTCCAGAAACTCTAAGGTTGGGGGCCCTTCCTGGGGAACATAGAGAAGGAAGGCAAGGTCCTAGAACTTTGGGGGGCTCAGATTTTCTCCTGGTGGGGAACAATGGGGAAATAGCACCTTTCGGTATCCTCTACTAACCTGTCTACTTATTCCTCATCCTCCCCACCCTGACTCAATCAGCCCCACTCAGGGGTCAGCTCTTCCTACCCTTAAGGCTCAGAGCCCAGAGGTCCTCGGATACATTGATATCCCTTTCCCCCCAACCACCTGCCACCTAAGCTCTGCTACTACAGGGATTGAAATGTCTCAGAGACCACAGAGAGTCAGTGGAAGGAATCCAGGGATCCTGGATCCCCCTAAAAAAGCCTCTTGAGCTGGAAAATGATGTTACCTCCATGCGTGTATGATAGGATAGGATAACAATGCAATACAATACACACAACACAATATGATACAATACAACACACCACACAGACTGTGTGCGGAGCTTCTGGCTGAATACTGGCTAAGATACAAAATTAAATAACAAACTATCTTCCAAGCTTACAAGCAGTGGGATAAGACACCATCCATTCATTAATTCAACCGGCATTATCGAGCACCTACTATGTGCAAGCCACTGTACTGACACTGTTTTCCAAGAACATGGCCACTCCCCTTCTATTGGTCTCTTCATCCCTCCCTCCCTAACAGGGCCCCCAGGGCCACCCCGCCCCCCCCCACCCCGCACCACACGACAACAGGTGTGTGGGGGCTCCAAGGCTGGAGCCTGGTTACGGTGATCCAATCCCTTTCGGAAGTGGAATGGGAAAAGACTAGGTTCCAGGGGCACCTTGAAATGAAGAGCTAGAAATACCAACAGCTGCTGGGTGTGGAGCAAGGGAAGGAAGGGGTCCTAGGCAGAGGCCACAAGGTTTTGCAATGAGGAAAAGGGTGTCAGCAATCATCCTACCCAAGAAGGAGAGTCCGGGAATACTAACTTCTGCTTGGGCAGGGAGGAAGTGTGGGTAAAATTAAACCTCTCCTACCTCCCCGTCCCCATCTCCCCTCCCCTGACTTCTCCCCAAAGCCCAGGAGGATGACGAGGTTAATTCTTGAGTAATGGTTTCCATTCTTCTAGCCGGCCCTGAAGGCCTCTGGAACACAGCCCCCACTGTGGAGAGGCCCCTGTCCTGGGTTCTAATTACTCCCCAGCCCCTTAAATGTTTGTTGTTGTTATGTCTTTTTGGTCACATCTGACTCTTTGTGACCCCATCTGGGGTTTTCTTGGCAGAGATGTCATTTCCTTCTCCAGCTCGTTTTAAAGATGAGAAGACTGAGGCAGACAGGGTTGTGACTTACCTAGGGTCACACAGCTAGTAAGTTAAGTAACTTGCCTAGCGTCACACAGCTAGTAAGTGTCTGAGGCTGGATTTGAACTAAGGAAGGTGAGTCTTCCTGATTCCAAGTCCAGTGCACTGTCCACTGCACCACCTGGCTACCCTGCTGTTTAACCTGGAAAAGGCTTGAGGGTTGGGGTGGAGTAGGGGGCAGCTGTGGTTGCCGGCAGTCTCTAAATCTGCTAAGGGCTGTTGAAGCTAAGAGGGATTAGTCTTTTTCTGTGTAGCCTCACAGAGCTCTCTTGAGGTAAGTCCTTTCTGAGAAGCTGCATTGACAGGGCACTGAACTTGCGGTTAGGGAGCTGAGTTCAAGTCTCGCCTCAAACATTTAACTAATTTTGTGCCCCTGCAATTTTTTAAACAGCCTCAGTTTCTTCATCTGTAAAATCATGGCTTCTAAGGTCCCTTTCCAGTTCTAAAACTATGATTCAATGTCAGATTATGAGACTATGACCTTGAATTAGGACTCAAGAGAGGAGAAATCACGGAGAGACAAATTTTTGCCCACCAATAAGGAAGAGCTTCCCAGCAATTAGAGTCATTCCATGATGGAAGTGGTTACTGTGGTTGTTAATGATTGGAGAAGAGTCAAGCAGAAGCTGGATAGCCCCCTTTGAGGGAGGTTATAGGGGACATAACTGAACTGTAAATGGCAGCTGGGTGATGCAGTGGTTAGAGCACTGGATGTAGAGTCAGGAAGATCTGAGTTTAAATTCAGCCTTACTAGCTGTGTGACCCTGGGCAAGTCACTTTACCTCTAAATGCTTCCATTTCTTCATCTCTAAAATGCGGGTAATAACCGTATCTATCTTCCAGGGTTGCTCTGAGGACAAAAGGAGATATTTTAAGACCCGTTGCAAACCTTAAAGTACTATACAAATGTTAGCTATTTTTAAAACTACTGTCTGGGAGGAGAAACTTCGCAATCGATTAATAGGCATTTATTAAGTACCTACTATGTGTCAGGCAGTGTGCTTCATAATGGTGATACAAAGAAAAATGAGAGTCCCAGCCCTCACACAGCTTAGTCTGCTTGGGGAGACAGGTCTGAGAGTCAGCGAATCTAAGATTTCAAGGTCCCAAACTTCAGAGTCTAGGATTCTAAGGTGGTGTTAGCAGGAATGAGGAGAGGGACAAAGATATCAGGGCCATTGGGAAGGAAGAACTGATAGAACTTTAGCTCGGCCCTGGTTTGTTTTAGTCCATTCTGCCAAGCACCTGCCTGAGCACCCAGGGGTACGAAGCTGCTATCAGAATCAAGGGCAGAGGCAAATACCTCCGACCCCTTTCTAGGGAGTTCTATTCTCTGTGCCTCTTTTCCCAGGCTCTTCCAAGCTCCCCACTCCTCCCTGCCCGGACTAACTTCCCATGCTTCTGATCCTGCCTTTGTCTCAGAGCTGGGGCGCCAGTGGTGGGGAGACCCGGGGCCTGGGTGTCTCCAGGGCTAGAGTGGGGGCTATGGGTATCTGGGGCAACCCTGGTGAGAGGCGAGCGATGCCTGCCAGTTTGGCCCCAGCGTATACAGAGGCAATGCTGTTCCCCAGTGCCCACCATGCCTCGGGAATACAGATGATTAGGGGGATTGGACCACCCAGTCTCATTCAAGAGCAGGGATGAGGGCAGTAAGGTCAGTTGGCCACCCTTTCAAGGACCCCTCCCCTTCCTTTTCTCCCTCCTTCTGTTTGCTGCCTCTTAGACCAGGAGGGGCCTAGTGAGGGAAGCTGAGAAAGGAGGAAGAGGAGGGGGCCTGGGCTAAGCGGGGGGATAGGCAGGCAAAGAAAGCCTTGTGGACCAAATTTCTCTCAGAGAAATGTATCTGAACCCACCCTCCCTCTCTGTGTACCGTACTTAGCACATTCTCTCTCTCTCTCTCTCTCTCTCTCTCTCTCTCTCTCTCTCTCCCCCACCCTCCCTCTCCATCTCAATTATCCATTAATTATCTATTTATTATCTGTCATCCATCTTTTCTATGTATATATCTGTGTACCTCTATCACCCAATCACCCATTGCTTTTCCTCTCCTCTGGGTACCATGGAAAGAGCACTAGACTTGGGGATCAGAAGACCTGGGTTTCACTCTCAGTACTTCCTATCAGCATGATCCTGTGCAAACTACTTCCCTCACTCCTCTCTCTGCTCCTCAGTTTCCTCACCTGTAAAATGGGGAAGATTATAATCACATTATCTGCCTCATAGGAGTGTTAAGGGAAAAGTGCTTAGAAAACCTTAAAGTGCTATAGAAATGGGAGGGCTCATTATCACCACTTCCTCAGTTTCTAGATCTCTAAAAATGGAGAAATCCATACAGGAGCTCAAGAAATAGAAGCGGTTCTTATCCAGGGGCACACACTCATATTACCTCATCCAAGTCACAGCTCCCAAATGTCCTAGCCTGCTGCACGTCTTACCTTTCCCAACTCCTCCCAGGCTCAGGCCGACACCAACTTGAAAAACCTGACCCTGGCCCCTGCCATCTCCTTGGATTCATGTTCTAATTCTTTTCTTCCTCTGCTGTCTTTCTTCTCTGCTGTGCCTGTAGCCTCTCAAGCCACCCGCTAGCTCCTCCATCCCCTGCAGCTTGCCTCCCACCCTTCCAGGTCTGCTGAAATGCTTTCTCCAAGGCCACTGATGACCTCCTAATTGCCAGACTCAGTGGCTTCTCCACTCTCTTCTGTGACTTCTCTGAAGTGTTTGACACTATGGACCCTCTCCCCACCCCCTTCTCCTTGACACTTACTTCTCCCAGCTGTCTCCTGGTCTTTCCCCATCCCCCGCTCGTCAGGAAGAAGTGCCTTCCTGATGCCTTTTTCTGGTTCTTCTTCCTCCTCCCTCTCCCCTGCTCCCTTCCATGTGGGTACCTCCAGGTTCTCTCCTTGGTCCCCTTCTTATTTCTCTTCTATCTCCCCACCTTCACCCTTGGCAGTCCCACCCACTCCCACAGATGTCAGATATCACTTGTTTGCAGAATAGCTCTCCAGCCCTGAGCTCTTTACAGAGTGCCAGGCCTGAAGGCAGCAGCTCTTCCTCCTGACATAGGCATGGGTCTCTGTCTGGCCACATGGATATTTCATTATATGGTTGTGGCCGTTTTGATATCTATGTCAGGAGAACAGGAGGCGGGGCTCTGGCCCTCTGTTTGCACAGACATGCATTATATGTTAGGGCTCATACAGATGTGCACATTTCTATGCATGAGTGATTTGGGGTGCCGGCACTTGTATATATGTCTATTTTTCTATGCATGAATGTTCCAAGGTGCTGGTGTTTTATCTATGTGTAGTTTTCTTTTTAAAAATTTTTAAAATTAATTAATTTATTTTTAGTTTTCAACATTCACTTTTATAAGATTTTGAGTTCTAAATTGTCTCCCCCTCCCTCACCCCGCCAAGACGGCCTACAATCTGGTATAGGCTCTACATGGACAGTCATGCTGCACACTATATGTATTTTTCTATGCAAGAGTATTTCAAGGTTCTGGTGAGTGTGCAGGAGTTGAGCTATACGCGTTTCTGCATTTCTGGTTGGGTGATCTGTCCACACTCTTGTATATGGATGTGTGTGTTGGTCCACATGCCCGCGTGTGCCTGTATGTACCTCTTGTACCCGGGTCTACTGGTATCTGTATACATCCACATACGTATCCATATCCAGCCCAGTGTTTTAGTATGATACTTGGAATTAAGATTGCAGTTTAGAGCTATAAGAAACAACCCTGTTTTAGGACAGTTGTTGACCCCTCCCTGCATTACAGCACACATCCATGTACCAAGAAGAAAATGCCTTGCCACACATTCCAGTAATCCAGTAATCCCCAAGGGACCCCCACCCTCTTGCTTCAACCTGAATTTGCGCAAGACCCTGTCTCAAGACTCAGGCTTTAGGAACTAGGAACTGACCTACACCCAAAGTGAGCAAGCAAGTCCTGTTATGGGTATGTCCCTCAAGGCCCCTGCCCCCAAACAGTAAAATAATAAGGCACCTTGAGGCCTGTTCCCATCAGCTAAAAAAGGATAAGGTTATGCAAAGATGGACATTTGCTAACATTCCTATTCTTTGACCTTTTTTCTGTAAAAGCCTTGCAACAACCCATACAGTTAAGGGAAGTAATTAACCGCTGAACTTTGGCTTCTGTACCCACCTGCTTGCCTTAAAAACCTTTCCCTGACCTCTGTATGGGGCCGCTCTGATTTGGGTTGCTTGTGCCCCGGACGGCTGCCGGCTAATAAATTCTCCAACTAAAACTTATACTCTGTGATGTGTCTTGCTTGCTGCTGGTATAACATTAGCCCATTGAGATCTTTTGGGATCCTGCTATTAATCACTGCAGATCTGATAAACCTTTGTCTATATCCAAGGCATTGATGGAGATGCTCAACAGCTCAGGGCTGAGGGTAGATCCCTGCGGCACTCCACTGGAGACTTCTTGCCAAGCTGGCATTGACCTACTAATGATGGTTTTGGGGGTCCAGTCATTCAACCAGTTCTGAATCCAATGAACTCTACCACCGTCTGGCTAACTCACCCCCCTCCATCTTGTCCACAGGGGGAGCCTGAGAAATGTTGCTTTGCCTAAGTCTAAGTGTGTTATGTCAGGAACATAGACCTAAATATAGTTTTGTGTCTCCATCTTCGATAGTCTGTATCCATGCATGTCTATACACATGGGGCTGAATGTGCTTCTGTGGAGTGGCACAGTGGATAGAGCATTGGGCCTGATGTCAGGAAGACCTGAGTTCAAATCTGGCCTCAAGCACTTACTTGCTGTGACCCTGGCAACTCACCTAACCTGCCTCAGTTTCCCCATCTGAAAAATGGGGCCTCCTACCTCCCAGGCTTATGAGATAATATTTGTAAGTCAAATACTCAGCACGGTGCCTGGCACATGGTAGGCGTTTAATAAATCCTTGTCCCCTTTCCTCCCCTTCTGTGGGTGTGTGTGTTTTTTTTCCTGCCCAGGGGGTCCCTGCAGAAGCCACTAAGTCTCCTGCAATGTGGAGGCCTCTCCAGCTGTCTCCCACCAGCTCAGCTGAGATAATTTACACCTGAAAAGCAGCCGGGGCCCGGGGGCTCTGGTGCCTTCTGTCTCTTTCAATCCCTTCCAATCTCTACCAGCGGCTGGCTCAGAGCCGAGGAGGAGGAGGCAGCCGAGGCAGAGCCACCCGCCTGAGCTGGAGCCCAAGCCCAGCCGCCTGCCTGCCTGCGCTGTCCTTCCCCCTCCCCCTCCCAATGGTGCAGTTTCCTTTTCCAGTTAGAGACTCAACATTTTAAAGGTCTTGGCTGGTCTAACACACCAGTGCCCTGGGCCAGGAGAGAAGGGGGAGAGACATTCACCCACAGTGTCTTGGGGGGGCTTTTGTCTACCCCACTCAGCCTCAGCCAAAGGGCGAATGCTGGGCAAAGGAGCCTTGGGATACACATAGCGAAAAACACTGGGCTTGGGGTCAACAAACCGGGGCCCTTGGGCATCGTCTACTCCTGCCCATTCATTTTACAAATAATAAAACTGAGGCTTAGAGAGGTAAGCGACTTAGCCAAGGTCACATGGGTGGCAGAACGGAGATTCAAAACCAGGTTTTCTGACTCCAAATACTGCACCTTTCCCACTGCGGTTCAAATCCCTCTCTCTACCTCAATGTCCCTATCTATAAAATCACACCCACCTTACAGTGTTGTTGTGAGGGTAAAAATATTTGTAAAGTACTTTGCAAAGCTTAAGGCACTGTAGAAACGCTAGCTATCCTACGGACTTCCTTAAGTCCCAACTAAAATCCCATCTTTTCCTGGGAGTCCTCTCCAGCCCCTCTTCATTCCAGTGCCTTCTCTCCATTAATCATGTCCTATTTAGCCTGTACATAGCTTGCTTTGTGTGTAGTAGTTTGCATGCTGTCTCCCCCATCAGACTGTAAGCTCCTTGGGGGCAAGGACTGGCTTTTTCCTGGCTTTGTATCCCCAGTGTTTAGCAAAAATGCCTGGTACATAGTAGGCACTTAATAAATGTTTATTGAGTGGTCAGCTGATTAATCCAACTCCCACATTTTACAGATGAGACAATTAAGGCTCAGCGTGGTCAAGTGAGTCTGTTAGTCAACAGCCATCTCTTGTAGCTAGGTGGCATGGTGGATAGAGTAGTACTGGGCCTGTAGAAAGGAAGACTCATCTTCCCAAGTTCAAATCTGTCCTTAAACACTTACTAGCTGTGTGATTCTGGATAAGTCACTTACCCCTGTTTGCCTCAGTTTCCTCATCTGTAAAATGAACTGGAGAAGGAAAATGGCAAACCATTGTGGTAACTTTGCCAAGAAAACCCCAAATGGGGGTTTTGACATGGAGAGTCTGACGTGATTGAAAAATGACTGAACAGCAAATCTTAACGCTACATCCTACAGGATTATTTTATCTGGGGTCCCCAAATTTGATTTTTTTTTTTTTAAATTTTATTTTTGTATTTCAGTATAATTGATTCCCTTTTTTTTGCAGGGGGAAGGCAGGGCAATTGGGGTTAAGTGACTTGCCCAAGGTCACACAGCTAGTAAGCGTGTCGAGTGTCTGAGGCCGGATTTGACCTCAGGTCCTCCTGACTCCAGGCCTGGTGCTCTACTCAGTGTGCCACCCAGCTGCCCCAATTGATTTCTTTTTAACCCCGTGCAATTTATTTTAGGTATTTGACCATGATTCTGAGAAGGGGTGCATGGACTTCACCAGACTGTGGGAAAGGTCCATAACACAAACAAGGTTAAGAACAACTCCTTTAAAGAAATGGCTGAATCATGGAGGTTGGCTACTTGGTGATGAAAGATGGCAGAAGTGAGGGCAGAGAGAGGCTGATGACCTGTTCAAAGATTCAGTGAGGAAACCACAATGGATTCCGGGTCACACGACACTGATTTCCTCACTCCAACTGTGACACTTATGACTCCATTGCTCTGGGCCAGTGACATCTTTCATGAGTCTTGGTTTTCTCTTCTGTAATATGGGGAGATGGACACTCCTATTCTCCCTCTCAGAGTTGTTGTGAGGAAAGAGTTTAGTGAACCTTAAAGCACTAAGTTGTTATAGTTGTGATGCCTTAATGAGAGGCAGTGTGGTCTAGCAAACAGCCAGCCAGCCTCGGAGACCAAAAGATCTGGGTTCAAATATCACCTCTGACAACTATCGGTTCTGTGACCTTGGGCAAGTCATTTAACCTTTAGGTTGGTCTAGGAAGCTCTAAGGAAATGACAAACCACTCCCGTATCTTTGCTAAGAATACCCCAAATGGGATCACAGAGAGTCTGGCATGACCGAAACAACTGAACAACCACAAGATGGTAAGTTGCAGGGAAGGTGCTGATCTACACTGGTGGAGGGATCGTACTCATCTGGGAGTTCTCTAGACCAATGAAATCAGAGGTTTGGTCCCCATCCCAATATTTCAAGGCTCTGTGAGTTTGTTGATGTGGGTAAGCCCTCTGACAGCACAGATTGTGACCCCTCCTTGCCTTCTTAATTGCTATTGTGGTCAAACAATTAACAACTTAATTACAAGCCTCTCTGAACTTGGAGGCTTGTCTTCAGGCGACAGACACACGTCCCATCACTGGAAGGCAACAAACATCTATTAAGTATTTACTATGTGATAGAAACTACATACTCAGTGATGTGCCAGGCAGAGTCTATCACTGGGCCTTCCCTAGAAACTTCTCCAGTTTCAAAGGACCTGTGGTCCCCCGCTGTAGCCTTAGAGAGCCGAGGCTCGCTTCCACCCCACAAGGAGGAAGAGACATCGGTGGGGGTCCTATAATTATTATGTAGAAGTGGCTTGGCATCAGGGATAACGTGCTGGCCTCAGTCTCTGGAAGCTCAGTATTCAAACAAGCCTCTAATACTTGCTGGCCCAATGTTCCTGGACACTCACCTCACTTCTCTGAAAATCCCCAGGTCTGATCTGCCAAATCATAGACAGGCTGCATCTGTGTAGATAAAAAGAGTATCCCAAACCGAGGAAAACAGATGATAGAGTGTGTGCTAGAAGGGAACTTAAGAAGTCATGTGGTCTAATCTTCGATAATAATGATAATTAGCATTCATATATAGTTATCCCTTCCATGTTGTAGGGGTTAGGGGCATGCTGCCCCCACAATCTAGAAAGAAGTCTGAATTTTTTTCTTTTTCTTTTATGGGGTGTTTATGGTACCTTATTGTAAAATTTGAGCTGATATTACATAATACTGTACATATATTTTGTGCATTTCAGAGTTTCTAAACTTTTTCTATGTTGTCTGCTGGCCTTCATGTGTCATCTGCGGCTTCTGCAAAACTCCCCCAAATTCCCATTTAATTTCTTGTGCCGACCCTCAGTTGTACGGAAACCTCAACCTTGATGGGGAAAGTCATGATGTGGCAGGGATGCCTGCAGTGCCTTAAGGTTTGCAAAGCATTTTACAAGTATTATCTCATTTAATTATCACAACAACCCTGGGAGGCAGGTGCTATTACCCCCCTTGACAGCCAAGGTCATGTAGCCGGGATTTGAATCCAGGTTCTCAGATTCTTTCTGTAGCACTGTTTAAGGCAGTAATGGACCTCCAAGATAGTCGGTCTGGACTCCTTCTGGGGTCCTGTGGAGCTCTTCTCAGAATAATGCTCTTTAAATGCACAAAATAAAGTGAGGAGAGTTACAAAGAGAACTAATTCTGTTGAAAGACGGCTATGGAAGGTTAAGAATCTCTGATCTGAGATGTTCTTTGGGGGCTGGGATGGTGAAAGAGGGTCATCTAAACTCTAGAGAATGTGGGTTTTTATGTAACAGGAAGGTTTTACTTTAACCTGCTTGTCTCCATGTACATGAGGGAGTCAGGAAACATATACCACAGGACTGGTTCTGCCAGTGATTCTGCCTCTCTAGGTCTCAGTTTTCTCCTTCATGAAATGGGCCAGGAAGAGGGTAGAGTAGATCTGATGATCTTTCCTATATCACTGCCTAGCTCTGGCATGATAAAGTTCTAGAATTCTTACTGCCTTTAAGGGCTGATGGCCTGTTTTTGGATACCCAAACAGTCTATGATTAGAGACTGAATCTCTCCTGACTAGGGCTCTCCAACGGTTACCCTCTCCCCTGACCCCTAGGCTCTATTCAGAGCTCCCGTGACCTCCCCAAATAGTGGACTCTGATATCGTTGGTACTTATGTCGGCCCCATGCCCCTTCCCCTCCCCCTCAACCTTCCAGCCTCGGAAGAAGGTTCAGGATCTCATTGTTTTCTCCTACTCTCTCCCCCACTTTGCCACTGTGGGCTCATGTGGTCTGATGACTTGTGCTGGAAAGGCAGCATCTGCTCTTTAGGAAATTTATGACTGGAGGGAGAAAGGCAAAATCTGGGAGGTGATGTGAAGTGTGCAGACTGAACATTATATACATACACCCTCAAATAGACAGACACACAGGTAGAAAGTATGACCAGCTTTCACATCCTGCTGACTCCATCTGGTCAGAGGAGACCCCTTGGTGGGGAGAGGGAGAGGGGACTAATACATAGAAAGAGCTAAGATGACTAATGAATCCATCTGTGACTTGTCAGAGAATCCTAGGATCACAGAGCTGGACTTGGAATGGACAGAAAAGCCAGTTGGTCTGACCTCAGCTATTTTTTCTTACAGATGAGGAAACTAAGGCCCAGGGAGGTTAAATGACTTGTCCAAAGTCACATGGGGAGTAAGCATCAGAGCCATCTACCTCTAGAGCCAGAGAAAGCTTTTTCCACAGTAACATAAGTGCAACCCAGCTCTATTAAGCATGGTGTGCATTCTTATCTAGCTTTTTCAAGTATGGTATATTCAAAAGGTGCCTGGGGGCTGCTGGCCTGAAATGAATGCATTTGAGAAAGACTCCAGTTCCCTTCACTACCATCGTGGCCCAGACCCAGATCTTGTTCTGGGTGGGGCTGCATTTTCCTGAAGCTTCCCTGGGTGCTTCCTTTCTCAGGGACTGGAACAGACATGAGATTAGTACATGTCTCCTCATATCCTTTTCATAGGTCCATAAGTACCAGGGATTTACATGTTACAGATAAACCTTGTAGCTGTATTTACGGAATGTGAGGATGAGTTTCTATTCCTTAAGCTCAAGAACCAGACTAATTAGCATGCAAACACTCCCAGCCAGAGATACAAATTCAGACAAACACATACATGTAACATGTGAGATGTATAGTCACGTAGAGACATCTTCAATTGCCAAATAGAGATTGTAACCCTTACCCTGACTATATATCAAGAGATCCCAGATTGACAGAATCTCAGGGGCTATCCAGGCTTGCATAGGAAACCCCTTGGGAGCACTTCTGACATAAGATCATTAAGCCTCTGCTTGGATACTTCCAGTGGTGGGGAGCTCATTACCTATTTCACTCTTGGTTGTTTTTTTATAATAATAGTTGGTATTTATATATTATATTTATATGTTATATATTAAACATATATTTATATGATTTATATTTTTATATTGCCTATTTAATTAATACATTATATAATTATGTTATAACTAAATTATATATTTTATTATAATTTATAATTATAAATAGCATTTATATAATGCTTTAAGTGCTATTTTTTGATAATGTTTATGAGGCACTTAAGCACAGGTAGCAGGTACTTAATAAATGCTCATTCCTATCTCCTCCTTACAGTGATCCTCACAACAACCCTAGAAGATAAGTGTATTACTATCCCCATTTTATAGCTAAGGAAACAGAGGCTGACTGAGCTGAAGTGACTTAGCTAAGGTCACACAGCTAAATGTCCGAGTCAGGATTCAAACTCGGGTCTGCCCGACTCCCAATCCCCTGCTCTATCCACTGTACCCTACTTCCTCCTTATTGTTAGTAAGTTTTTCCTTACTGCTTTTTGTTCCATTCTCTTCGGCCAAATAGGTCTTATCCCTCTTCCACAAGACAGTCCTTTGAATAATCGAAGGCAGTCTTCACTTCCTTTCTAAGTCTTCTCTTTTCTTTTTGTAAGATATTTAATTTTTTCAAAAATATTATTTGTTTATTTTTAACCTTCTTTTTAAAAAATTTGAGTTCTAAATTCTCTCTCTCCCCCTTCTCCTCTCTACCCACTGAGAAAGCAAGCAATATGATATTAATTATACATGTGAAATCATGCAAAATACATTTCCATATTCGCCATATTGAAACAAAAAGAAGAATAAAGTGAGAAAATCGTATTTCAATTTGCACTCAGAATGCATCAATTCTCTCTCTCTGGCGGTGGATAGCATTTTTTTCATCATGAATCTTTTGGAATAGTCTTGGATCACTGTACTAATTGGAGTAGCCAAGTCTTTCACAGTTGATCATCATTATAAAATTGCTGTTACTGTGTACAATGATCTCCCGGTTCTGCTCACTTCAGTTTGCATCAATTCATATAGGTCTTCTTATGTTTTTAGACTTCTCTTTTCCAGACTATACTTTCCTAGTACCTTCAAGTGATGCTTGAATGACCTGGCCACTGCCTCAGTTGACTACATTCATGAACCATGCTTTATAGTGGGTCTTAGGGAGATAAAGGAAAAGGGGAAAGGACAGACTAGTCACTAACAAAGAGTGAAGGGTGACGGAAACAGTCCTGGATTCGAAATCACGAGACCTGGGTTCCAGTTCAATTCAGCAACTCACCAAGTATTCATTAAACACCTGCTACTAAGGGACAGGCTCAGTGCTAGGCACAGGGGCTACAAAGACAAATGAGAAGTGAACTGTGGGAAGTGCCTGTGGGTGTTATTTCCATTCTACTGGAGTTCCAGGTGTCCTACTGTGTTTGGGTTCCAGGTATTTCTCTTATTAGCTACTTAAGCTTGGAAAAAAGAATTCTCTCTGAGCCTCGGTTTTCTTCTCTGCTGAATGGGAATAGTTTGTCCACTGCTCACCTCAAAGGGTTGTTACAAAGCTAGAGAAGTAATGGCTGCTATCATTGATGGCCTGAAAGCAGCAGAGTTGAGTCTCTCTGAGTTTGTTTGTTTTTCAGCCCTTATGAATGGAGCACAGCAATGGAATCCAACTAACCCAAGCTCAGATGCAAGTTCCCCTCCCTTCCCCCCAGACCTCCAGCCCACGAAGGTTTAGAAGCAAAGCTAAGTTGCCAAGGAGCTGGAAACCCAAGGGTTCACTTCAAGAACTACTCCCCCCCCCCAAACCACCCTACTTTTCTTCTTTATACATTTGCTTTTCTTCCCCTTTTCTGAGCAAGCGGCTTCCTTATTGGGAGAGATAATTAGATTTGGGCCTGAGATGATGAAAAGCTATCGGCCAGTTGTGAGGCAGATGCCTTTGAAGCTGGGAGTCCTGTGAAGATAGTAGATGTTGGAAGGGCCTTGGAAGAGATACTTAGACCTGCCTCCTGCTGCCTTTGAGAAGGGAGGGAGGCAAGGAGGCCTAGAAGTGAGTTGCCAACTACTGACAGCCGAAGGTCCCAGAGGGGTTAAGGAGAGGCTTAGTCTTCCCCCTCCTCCCAGGTTATAGCTATAATTCACCTTTAGGAGTGAGCTTGTATGAAAGAGAATTGGATGTGAAGTCAGAATATCTGGATCCCCGTTTGGGCCCATCCTGGCTGTGTGACATTGGGACAATCACTTAACCTCTCTGGGCTTCCTCTATAAATAGGAGATCGTATCAACCCTACTTCTGTCACGTGGTTATTGTAGGCTTAAATGAAGTAACATGTGTAAAATGCTTCATAAATCATAAAGTCCTATAGAAAGTCACCTATTATTAGGGGACTTGTATGTGTGTCAGAGGGTGTCCAAGTCTGATCATCTTTCTGAAGGAGAATGAATCTGGGCCCGGGTGTGAAAGGGCCAGAGTCCAGCTTGATCTGGTTCTGGAGATGGGGTTTTCTGACTGGCCTCTGAGGCTCATCCCAGGATCGTCTCTCCCTGGCTCTCAAGTCTCTCCCCAGCATTGACTAAATGTCTCCTGGACTCTCCAGAAAGCAATGGATCCTGTCACCATATGGTACTGCAGAATGATTTGGAGGCAGGAGACCTGGGTTTGAGCCTTGACTTTGGTACTTATTAGTTGTGTGACCCTGGGCAAATCAACTTCCCTCTTTGCCCATATGCAAAATAAGGATAATAAAAAACTCCCTCCCAGGGTTGTTGTGAGGAAGACATCTCTAAAACCATCACGTGCTTTAACAACGGGAGTTATTATCATGGTCATAATCATAGCACTTTAATACATAATTTTAATAATATTTTTAATATATAAAACAGTTTATGTATGCTATCTCATTTGATCCTGACAACAATCCTGTGAAGTAGATGCTTTTATACTATCCCCATTTTATAGAAGACAAACTGAGACCGTGAATGGGTGACTTGCCCGGGGTTATATAGCTGGTAAGTTGAACTCTGGTCTTCTTGCTTCCAAAGCCAGCTCACTGTCCACTGTGCCACCTAGTTGTCTAAGAGATGACATTATTCTTAGCTCAAGCTGAGCCCTGGACTCTGAGTAGCTGACTTAGTCCAGTGAAGGGCCCATTCTTCTCACTTTGACCCCGTGGTCTCTGCTTAGACGCCCCAGTCCCAATCGTGACTGACGTGAGCCTTCAGTCTGAGTCCACTGGCCCCTCGGCTTTACTGGGTCCCCATTAGCTCTGCCCAATTAGCCTTGCCTGTTTATTTCCACGGCCAGTGCCTGAGGCCACCCTGGTGGGGGTTGGGGACAGGAGGAGCACTGCAGCAGGCAATGGTCCCTGGTCTAGGAAGTGCAGGTAGACCTCAGGAAACAACCTCCTACATCCCCCTGCTGCTAATGAGCAGGCAGCCCTGAGCTTCCCAGACACACACACCACTCACCCCCGGGAGGCTTCTCACAGAGAGCTAATGAGCAGGGAAATGGACCAAAGGAAGTGGAGGGGGGGTAGAAGGAGAGATGGAGGGGGTGGAGACTGCTGAGCCTGCCGAGTGTGTATGAGGGTAGGAGAAAGCTCTGTGTGAGGGTGGGTAAGTTCTCACATGGAGTGCGGGCGGCTGAATTTGCGTGCATTCCTCTACCTGGGGCATACGTGTGTGCACAGAGCCCTCTTTGTTCGTGTGCTTGTGTGCACACTGGCAGCCCCACAGCAGGCCTGAAAGACATAGAAGCCAGCTAGGTCTGACTCTGGAGGTCCAGAGAAGCTCTGAACAAGACCTTGTTGGGAGGAGGGGTGTAAGTGAGGAAGAGACACCGTGTGTGTGTGTGTGTGTGTGTGTGTGTGTGTGTGTGTGTGTGTATGTGTGTAAGTCTCTGGGACACCTACACACACACACTCCCTAACCATTTCTCCTACAAACAGCCATCTACAATTATTCCGTCTCAGCTCTGGGCATTTTCTCTGGCTGTCTGCCGATACCTGGGACTCTCTCCCTCCTCAATTCCACTTACTGACTTCCCCAGCTTCCTTTAAGCCTCAGCTAAAAGCCCATGTTTTACAGGAAACCTCTCCCAACTCCTCTTAATTCTAGTGCCTTTCCTCTCACATCTCACAGACAGCTTGCTTTGTGTACTTCTGTACTTTGTCTCTCCCATTAGATTCTATCTTTTGCCTCTTTCTGTATCCTCAGGACTTAGCACAGTGCCTGGCACATAGTAGGCGCTTAATAAATGTTGATTGATTGATCGACCTAGTATTGTTCATTCTTCTTTCTGAGCTTCTCTCCCTGCCTTTGTGGTCCAAATCCTATTCCTCTACACCCTGGTCATTGCTGAAGGCTCCTCAAGAAGAAAGACTCCCTCTCTCGCCATTAACTTCTCCCTCTCTCTTGTTTCTCCTCACCAGCTGCCTGAGAACTTCCTACGACTCAGCTCTAGACCTGTTTCTTCCCTGTTCCAAAAGCTCCCACAGGTCTCTGCTTTGTCCGTAGAAGGAAGTCATATTGAATTTAGAGCTGGGAGCAATCTTGAGTATATCTAGTCCAAGCTCCTCATTTTTTTTTAACCAATGAGAAAACCAAAGGCCCAAAACTAGGGAAGTGACTTACCCAAAGTGAAACAGGTAAGCAGAGGTCTGGATTTGAACCCAGGTCTTCTAACTCCAAATCTGGTGCCATACTGACTCTGTCTTACCCAACCAGCTGTGTCATCTCAGACCTTAAGGTGAGTCTAGCACTCCAGAGAGGAATCTGGGCTAGAGATACAGGGCTAATTATATAGGGTCCCTCCACAGGTGGTGGGTGATAGCAGTGGGATGGGGTAAATGCTGAGCCACAAGTTGGGATGAAGAGAGATATATACAGAGGGTGCAGCCTCTAGAGGGAAAGCCTAGGTCACAGATCACTAGACTCTCAGCAGATGGGGAACTCAGAGGGTATCTAGTCCAGCTTATACCTGGCCAGCCAGAGGTTAACTCCTCACCTCTTACTTAAGCTCTCTCCAGGGACCTTCCCCTCAAATAGACAACTTCAGCCTGGAGCCTGGCCCAGCTGCCAACCTCTGGAATTCAATACCCCCAGGAGTCCTGGCCAAGTCAATTAGTATTGGCATCACTAGGGCTAAGTAAAAGGCTCTCTTTAAACAGGAGGTGATAAGTGCTTCTCTGTGGGGAGGGTGTTAAAGAGGGAGACTAGCCTGCCTAGGGCTGGGCATTCTCTCCACAGTTAGGAAGAAAGCCCTGAAGTTCAGCCTCATGGCAACCTAGAGGGACATCGAGAGGTAGAGGATAGAGTTTGGGAGTCAGAAATGCCTGGGTTCAGATCCTGTTCCCAGACCCTTCCAGCTGTGTGACCCTAGGCAAGTCACTTACCCTCTCTGAATCTATTTCCTCGTGTTGTAAAATAGGGTTAACAATACCTGTGTGTGTGTGTGTGTGTGTGTGTGTGTGTGTGTGTGTGTGAGAGAGAGAGAGAGAGAGAGAGAGAGAGAGAGAGAGAGAGAGAGAGAGAATCATGGGCATTTATTAAGCACTTGCTATAAGCACTACCATGCAGCAGTGTTGTGTGCAATTAATACATATAAACTCAACAGCCCCTGTTCTCCTGGAGCTTACATTCTGGTGAGGGAAGATTACACAGAAAGGGAAGGTGGGTTACATGATAGATCCATGCTTTGGAGCTGGTCTCCTCCTTCCCTCCATCTCACTTGGAGAAATGGCCTCACTCCTTACCAAGGCTCTACTTGTTCAAGCAATTCCAGTCCGTCCCATCTTCTCCAACAGATTGCCCCCTCTGTCATCCCCACTCTCTCACTTATCTTCAATCTCTCCCTGTCTACTGGCTCATTTCCTACTGGCTACAACTGTGCCCATGTCTCCTCCATCCTGAAAAAACTCTCCCTTGATCCTTCCATCCCTGCTACCATCCTATAGCTCTTCTTCCCTTTATAGCTAACCCCCTCAAAAAGACCATCTATGATGGGTGCCTCCACTTTCTTTCCTCTCTCTCTATTAACCCTTTACAATCTGGTTTTCAACCTTGTCATTCTGCCAAAACCCCTCTCTCCAAAGTTACCAATGATCTCTTATTTGTCAAAGCCAATGGCCTTTCCCCAATCCTCATTTTCCTTGCCCTCTCTGAAGTTTTTGACACAGTTGATCACCTTCTCCTCTTCAATACTCTTGTCTCTCTACATGTTCTAGATGTTCTGGTTCTCCTCCTACCTGTCTGACCACTCCTCCTCTGTCTCCTTTGCTGGATCCTCCTCCAGATCACACCCTCTAACCATAGGCATCCCTCGGGCTTCTATCCTAGGCCCTCTTCTCTTCTCTCTCTACACTGCTTCACTTGGTGATCTCATCAGCTCCCGTGGATTTAATTTACCATCTCTTTGCTGATGATTGTCATATCTACCTATCTTGCCCCCAATTCTCTCCTGATCTTCAATCTTGTATCCCCAGCTCCCTTTCAGATATCTCAAAATGGATTTCCAGTAGACATCTTAAACTCAATGTGTCCGAAAGCGAACTCATCTTTCTCCCTAAACCCTCTTCCCACTTGTCTTCCTTATTACTGTAGAGGACACTACCATCCTCCCAGTCCCTCAGGTTCACAATCTAGGTGTCATCTGGGATTCCTTACTATCTCCCCACCCCACATCCAAGCTATTTGCCAAGGCTTGTCAATTTCATCTTTGCAATACTTCCTTCCTTCCTCTGACACTGCCACTACCCCAGTGCAAGATTTCATCACCTTTCCCTAGCCTTCTGGTGAGTCTGCCTGCCTCAAGTCTCTCCCCACTCCAATTCACCCTCCATTCAGCCACCAAAGTGATTTTCCTAAAGTGCAGGTCTGAACGTGTCACTCCACCTACTGGATAAAATTCAGCGGCTCTCTATTGTCTCCAGGATCAAGTACAAAATCCTCTCTTTGGCATTCGAAGTCCTTCATAACCTAGTCCCTGCCTACCTTTCCAGCTTTCTTATACGTTACTCCATGACCCATACTCTTAGATCCCACAACTCTTCCATCCAATGAAACTGGCCTCCTGGCTTTTCCATGCACAAAACGCTCTGTCACTGGGCTCTGGGCATTTTCTCTGACTGTTCTCCTAAGCCTGGAATGCTGTCCCTCCTCCACTCTAACTACTGACCTCTGGTTTCCTTTAAGTTCCAATTAAAATCCCTTCTCTTACCCCAACCCCTCTTAATTCCAGTGCCTTCCTTCTGTTAAATATGGCCTATCATCTATACAGCCTGATATATGTCTGTACACATACATATGTACATATATATTCACATGTGTTGTCTTTCCCATTAGATTGCAAACTCCTTGAGGTCAGGGACTTTTTTTGTTTCCCCTGAGTTTAGCATAGTGCCTATGACATAGTAGGCACTTAATAAATGCCTATTGATTTATTGATTGGTGGCCTGAAGATGGGATAGAGGCTTGTCTAAGTCTAAGATAGAGCTAAATCTCATCTGTCAGATCCTAGGGCAATTCTTACCTCACCACGTTGCTATAATCAGGTGAAGCCACTGAGCAGTCAAATCCAGCCTATTGGCCCTCCATAATGGCTCTTCCATCAGTCCCCTTCCCTCTCCACAACTTAGTTCAAGTCTGGGACTAATTAGGTCTTGTAGCCTCTGGTCTCCCCTCTTCTCCAATTCATCCTTCATACAACGACCTGAATCCATTTGCCCAAGGTGAAATTTGAAGACATTATTCCATTCAACCTTCTATGGCTTCCAATCACCACTGGGATAAATATAAAATCCTGTGCCTGGTATTTGAAACCCTGAGGACTTTGACTCCAATCTACCTTTTCCAGCCTTGCTTTATATTACTTACTACTTTCCTTTCCCAGTTGTTAGTACTTTCTTCTTCCTGAAATTATCTTGTACAGGGTGTCCTGCAAGACAGTCTGTATTGACTTCTCTACGTATTTGTATTCTGAAGTAGAAAGGAACCTCCTCAAAGAGCACTGCTTGGTGTTTTTGTCTTTGTAGCTAGCATTTTGTGTAGCACTTCTAACAGACATTTAATAAAGGTTGCTGAACCGCCACCTCTTCCAAGAAGTCTCCCCATCACCACGACTCACAGAGGTCTCTCCCTCCTCCGGCCTCAGGCTTCACTGCGTTCTTATCTGTCTCAGAGTCTTTATCACATTATTTTTAAATACCTGTCTTATTTTTAATAGATTTTACCCATATATTTTTGTATGACTTAGATTTTCCTTGAATTGCCCCAAACCATTGCTCATAACAAAGATTTTTTTAAAGAAATATTCCGCAACCTGGAAAGACTCACGTGAACTGATGCTGAGTGAAGCAAGCAGCACCGGGAGAACATTGTACACAGTGACAGCAACATTGTATGACAATCAACTTTGACAGACTTGGCTCTTGTTGGCAAGACAGGGATATGAGATAATTCCAAAAGATGCATGATGGAAAATACTATCCACATCCAGAAAAAGAACTATGGAATCTGAATGCAGATTGAAGCATACATTTTCTCTTTTTTTGGTTGTTTTTTTTTGTTTTTTCTTTCTTATGGTTTTTCCCTTTTGTTCTGATTCTTTTTTTACAACACAACTAATGTGGAAACATGTTTATTTAATATGATTGTACATGTATAGCCTATATCAGATTGCATGCTGTCTTAGGGAAAGGGGAGGGAAGGGAGGGATAAAAAAATTTTGGAACTCAAAATCTTATAAAAGTGAATGATGAAAACTAAAAAAACAAAATTTAAAATTTAAAAAAGAAGAAAAGAAACATTATGCAAAATCAAGCAATATATCCCCCCAAATCTATCATTATATATAATGTTCCCCACCTGTGGACCCTTCATCTCTGCAACAAGTATCTTCTCACACCATTCCTTTGGGGTCAAGCTTGTTCTTTGTAACTTCACAACATTCATTTTTGGTTGCTTTGTTGTAGTTTCCATTTACATGGATTACTATGTATCTTATTTTCTTGGTTCTTCTTACTTCACTTTGCATCAGTTCATATATAAGTCTTTCCAAGCTTCTCTGTATTCATCATATTTGTCATTTCTTACAACACAGTAATATTCCATTATGTTCATTTACCACAAGTTATCTAGCCATTCCTCAAGTGATGGGTATCTTACTTTATTTCCATTTCTTTGCTATCACAAAAAGTGCTGCTGTATTTTGGGGACTTTCTTCTTATCAATGGCCTCCTGGAGGTATAAGCCTAGATGTGGAATCTCTGGGTCAAAGGGCATAGACATTTTAGTCACTTCATTTGCATAACGCCAAATTGCTTTCCAGAATGGTTGTGGTAACTCACAGCTCCATCCAAAATACATTAGTATGCCTATGGCCCCCCAACATTAATTTTAACTATCTTTTGTCATCTTTTCCAGTTTTCTAGGCATTATAGTATTATTTTAATACTTCTTGGATCTGTGATTTTCCTGGTAGGGGATACTTACCTACCTAGGCAGATTGTGGGCACTGTATATCTGATTAGGTGATCCATCTGACATTTATATGCATCTATTTCGCATTTACATAGCAATTTAGGTTTACAAAGTTCTTTTATCACAAAAGCTGGTGAAGCAAATCATCTAAGCATTTTATTTTCCAGATGAGAAAACTAAGGCCCCCAAAAAGGAAAGTGACTTTTCTCAGTCACACAGCTGGTAAATCACAGAGCTGGGACCTGAATCCAGGTTTTCTGACTTCAAGTTTGGTGTTCTTTAAATTTCTACCTGGCATGCTATCTTGTGTATAGCGTTTCTTTGTGAGTCTTGTCTCTTTTATCCTGTATCCTGCCCTCCCCATCTTCACTCAGACTATCAGCTCCCTGAGGGTCAGGAATCTGTTTCCTCCACAGGCTAGCAGAGCACTGATACTGCACCATGTACCTCAGTAAGTGTCTATAAGTGTATACTTGGAGTCAAGAGACCTGGGTTTGAAATCCAGCTTTGCTGCCTACAGGCTGAGTGACCCTGGGCAAATCATTCAACCTTAGTTTCTTCATCTCTAAGTGTGACATAACAATAATGCAAAGGATCCATAAGGTCATCGATGTGGGCCCTTCTTCTGCCCATGTGAAACTCATCCATGTCCTTCCATAAACCCATCACAGGGGCTTTACCCAAAATGTTGGGGGCCTTCCTTTAGTTCTGTTGACATTTTATGGATAGGAAATGGAACATGAGGCATGTCTATCAGTTACTGCTATGGGACCAACCCATCTCTTTTTCCTGGCCATACATACAGATAGCAGCCCATCTTGTAAAAACAGGGATAACAAGGTGTACGTAACACCTCCCTTACTGTGTTGTTGTGAGAATCTCTCCTACTTGTTGTCATTGCAAATAAGCATATGTATACAAACTTATGTAGCAGTGAAATGTTAAAGAAATGTGGGTTCTAATTATCTGTAATAGATGGAATTGAATTAACTACAATATTCTGTCCCTCCCCAATCCTTCCAGGATAAACACAGGTTACAGGGAAGTTCATAGCCCCAAGGAGACTCCTATTCAGCAGCTAGGTGACTCAACCTCAGATACTGACTAGCTATGTGACCCTGGGCAAGTGACTTCACCTCTGTCTGCCTCAGTTCCCCCAATTGTACAATGGAGAAATAATAGCACCTTCCTCCCACGGTTGTTGTGAGATTTAATGAGATAATAATCATAAAGTGTTTAGCATAGCACCTGGCAAGTAGCAGGCACTTAAATGTGCAGAGTAATGGAAACTCCCTGGGGGTGTGAACCATGGATTCCGAAGGCTGGGGGTTCTGCTCTGCCTTGGATTCACCATGTGATCTCAGGCAAGTCGCTTCCCCACCATCAGCTTCCTCCCCCGTAATATGTGGGTAACTGGAGAAGGCATAGGAATCCATGTAAGATGAAGTAGGCCAAACTATGATAATTTACATAAAGAACATAGTAATGAAAAGAAAACAACATTGGAAGTTTTCCACACTTTAATCAATGTAGTGTCCAATTGTAAGTGATGGGGAAACTCACCTACCACTTCTTGGAAGAGAAGTGGTAGAATATAGGTGCAGAATGAAGCATACCTTTCAGCAATGGTCAAGACATCAACTTCTTTCTTTGGACTGTACTTTCTTTTTTTTTTTTTAAAGGGAGGCTGGTAAGGGTCTGGGGGCAGGGTGTGGAGTGACAGTGATATAAGAAATCAACAAGATATTAAAAAATAGACAGTGATATAAAAAATCAACAAGACATTCAAAAATAAAAATAAGATAAAATGAGGGTATAGCTTGGTGGATCATGCCTGGGATACGGGAGCCTTGGGATTTGGGGAGGGTGACAAAAAAGAAACATGCACTAACCTGCTGCAGGGTCTGGGCAGCTACCCTCGCCTCCCCATTAACTCAGATGGAGTTAATGAAGACCCCCTCCTCTGAATGTCACCCAGATGGAGCGGCCAGGCTATGGTGATTTAAGTACAAAGTTTGCAAATGTTGGGCACTGTAATGAATGCCTAATTCTCCAGCTTTGTCAGCACGGAGAATGAGCCTGGATTACTTTATAGTTTCTGCTAACAGGTTTCATGAATTTTAATGGCCTCTTTCTCTCTCTTTTAATCAGCAGAATTAAACGATCTCTCTGCACCCCACCCCCTTCTCTCCCTCTTCAGGCCCACCCTTAGGGCCTTTCTACTTCTGCCTCTTATGGGGAAGGCTGGCCGTGGGGTATATTAGAAAGAGAACCTAGCCCGTAGGGAGCTGGCTGGCTTGGGTTCTAGTCCCCACCCTATCATTGGATGATCCTGGGATCTTGGAAGAGTTCTTCCCTTTCTAGACCACCATTTTCCCATCTGCAAAATGAGAGTAATTGGACTCAATCTAAGGGTGCCCGTAGCTCTATTATTCTCTGTTCTAAGGTCCCTCCCAGCTCTGACATCCCATGTTCTAAGGTCCTTCCCAACCATGACATTTCTATGCTCTAAAGGTCCTCTCCACTGATAACCTGCATTCTAGGGAAGGCCCTTTCCAGCTGAGACATTCTGTATTTCCAAGTGCCTTCCAGTTTAGGCAGTCTCTGTTCCAAAGGCCCTTCCAGCTATGCCATTCCTATGTTCTATGGGATCTCCCAGCTCTGATAGTCTATATTCCAAGAACGCTCTCAGTCTGACAGTTTGTTCTAAAGGCCTTTCAGCTGTGATATTCCTGTGTCCTAAGGGTCCTTACAGATGTGAATTTTCTGTTTTCTAAGGGCCCTTCCAGCTGTGATTTTTCTATATTCTAAGAGCCCTTCCAACTGCGATATTTCTATGTTCTAATGGCCCTCCCCACTGACATCTATGTTCTAAGGCTTTTCCATGTCTGACATTCTATGGTTCCCCTCTATGAGACTTAAGTCCTTATGCCATCCCTCCCCCAGCTAGGGAAGGGGAGAGTTTTGCTAAAGAGAAAGACAACTCTTAGGTTAGCAAGTAGGGCTCAATAAATTCTTATTGATTATTCCCATCAAACTGGGTTGCTCAGGGTTCAGTGGACATGCTCCAGATAACAAGTGTTCTGGAGTTCAGGGTGGGCATATAAGAACTGGAGGAAACTGAGGAAAGCTTCCTGAAGGAGGGGAGGGTTGCTTTAGCTAGGACCCTCTCCTCTATGCTAACACTGAACCCTGGTCCTGCCCCCAAATTGAACTCTGTTTAGCACAGGGCTTCTTATCCCCATTTTATGAGATGGGAACATGAAGCCCCCCAAAGGAATGATTTGCCTCTGATGCCTTGTCACATAGCAAGTCAGAGGCAGTGTGTCATAACTAAATCCTGGGTCTCTGAGGCTCCATCCACTGGAGAAGCTGGAGTTAGGGGGAGGGGAAGAAGCCTCTTGGAAAACTTTGCTCCTGCGGCAGAGCCCAGATTTACGAACTGTCAGGCAGCCATAAAGATGCAACCACATATTTCCCAGAATTTGGCAATTGCAAGGCAAGGAGGCTTGGTGCATTGGGTAGCAACCATACCAGTGTCAGCCAGTCAGCAGCAGCAAGAGGAATCCTTGCCCCATCCAAAGCATTTTCTACCCTCACCCCAGCTCCTGGCATACTCACAGGCTCAATCTCTGTTTCTATGCATACCTTATGCAATCAATCAATCATAAAGCAACATATTAGGAGCCAACTATGTGCCACTTACTGCACTAAGTTCTGAGAAAACAAAAACCAAAATGAAATAGTTCCTACCCTCAAAAAGCTTATATTCTAATGGAGGAGAAAATATATTTATATAGGTACAGCCCTACCCCACCTTTCCAAATCCCACTCCCCTTGACAATTGGATCCATGGAGGTTGGCTGAATACTACTCTCTTTGAGCTTCTAAGGGCAACCCTGAGAGTCTGGGTTTTTAGTATTATCACTCATGAGCCCCCATCAGAGTATTTACCATTGATTATCAGCCAGCAGCCTCAATTAGCTTATAGCAAAGTTATTTACTAAAATGGTGTAACAGTTGTCACAAAACGTTTTCCCCCACATCCAGGGTCCACAAATACAACTACATTCAAAGGAAAGAATGGATTCAAATTTGGAGTACAATGTTGGTGAGGCACACATGTAAAAAACATGTGTTGAAGGGGTAACTTTTAATTCCTGGTTACTAGAGTTTCCTTTACTCCCTTTGTGGAGTCCTCATGAAATTCCCGTTAGGTGTAGCTCTCTGCTGGGTTCTGCCTTTGTAGAATCCATACCTGGCTCTTCTCTCTGATGCAAGAGATCATTCCCCTTGAAGCTGCTTCCTCCATCAGTGGCTGTCTTTCTGCATCTGCATTTCTTCCTGGCTAGACGCATTTTCTCCTACTAGTCGAGTCTCTTTGAAAAAATGGTCAATAGTGGGAGTGGGGATGGAGGAGAGACAGAGAAGCTCTCCTCCCCCAACTCCAAAGTGATTTCTCCTTAGAAGGTATTTCTTCTGACTTACTAAAATCCTTCAAACTGGAACTCTTCCAATGCTAGACTGGCTCACTACTCGATTGAGCTCACTGCTAGACTAACTGTTCTTTTATACATGGGACCAACAGGCATAACTGATCTTTCAGTCAATCGCATTGTTTTCTTTCTTGACCCAAATATGTCCATACCTCATAAAGGGATCATAGGGTATAGACAATCTTGTTTTGAAGACATTGCGATGTCCATTGATTAAATCCATAGAGGTGCCTGGGTCTTTTGCAGATTTAATGAACTGGAGTAGAATCCTTTCTTTACATATATAAATATATACAAAAAATATTCGAGAAGAGTAGACATGCCATGATATAGTATTTAGAGAGCTGGCCTCAGTGCCAGGAAGACCTGGGTTCAAATCCCTCTTTTGACACATAATGGCTGTGTGACCCTGGGCAAATCACTTTATCCTTTAGTAGTGTAACTAAAATTCTAAGGTAAGGAGAAATTCAGGTGGCATTGGCAGAGGAAGTTTCCCCGATCAAGGAGTGCCCTATATCAGTGAAATCACAGGTCAATATACCTATATGAAAAAAGATTTATTACCTATACGAAATGAATACAAGGGAGTTTGGAGTTAGAGGAGGAGAGGAAAGGGTGTGGGGGGGATTTGTGGGAGGAAGGAATCAGGAAAGATTTCATGCTTAAGGTGGCATTTGAGCTGATTCTTGGAATTAGGGATTCTAAGAGGCAGAGGTGGGGAGGCCCACATATACATGCATACCCACACGCAGATAGACCCATGGAACCCCAAGGTGTATTTTGGCTCTTCCTGTAGCAAATCCAAAAAAGTGGAGTTTAGCACCAAGTCAGAGAGGATAGTTAGTTAAAAGTAGGGAGCACCTAGATGGCCTGCTTGTTTTCCCCTAAAGAAGCCCAGGTGAGTGCCTCCCTAGCTATCTTCCCCAAAATTCCCTTCCTGGGGTCTCTGCTCCTGTTCTGGTGCCCCAGGGTCTTCTTTTATGACCAGCCTTTGTGTCTGAGGTCTAAGGGCTCTATCTCTCCTTTTCTTCTCCCCTCAACTGGATTTACTTTGGCCACCAAAATTGCTAGTTAAGGCTCTGGCCCATGAACACCTGTAAACGTATATCAGAGCACATACAGACAGACCTCCTTACATGGACACAGAGAGATATACCCATATATGAGTATTTACATGCATACCCATATGTGTTTCTATAAATATGCAAATACATGAAAACATATGTGTGGTCACATGGACACATGTGAGAATATAATGGTCCTCCATCAATGCCATCCCTGGCACTTGTACAAGTTACAAAGCAATTTCTCAGCTAGATCCTTTGTGGTTCTTTCTCCTTCCATGACCTTTCACCCCCCAAGACAGGTAGAGCAGAGGTAGGTTTGAGGAGTGAGATAGTTTGGGTGACATAATTTACCTTTGAGGTCTAGCAGTGCCTGCCAGTAATGCTTGAATACATATGAACACATGTGTGAACACATGCAGAATGTCCATGAATGGGAAGATATATATACCTAAATCCATGTACATTTATTACGTATTTAGTTTGTTCAGGACCCTGTCCTGGGTGCTAGGGGCACCAAAATAAACATGAAACAATCCCTTCCCTGGAGGAGCATGAATTCTACATAGCGGTCCCTAACACAAAAAGCAGCAGCAGCATTCCTGGTGTGGATTAGGAGATTGGTGGTTCCAAAGTCCTTTCTCATCTTGGGACATGGGAGGGGAGAGGGGAGGGAGGAAGTGAGGCAAGGCTACATAGAGTGGAAGAGGCACCAGATGGAGTCAGAAGATCTGGGCATCACTTCTCAGTTTTGCTATTTACCACACAATGGGGCAAGTTGCTTGGTCTTTGGGGCTTCAGAGAAGGGTGCCAGGGCTCCCTGAATAGGGAAATACTTTCACAAAGAATCATGGTTCCCACTGCCTTTTCCTATTTATGAATGCAATCTTGCTGCTTTGTATCATGTTCAAGTGCCAGGAAGAAAACTGATCAAGGACTATTATTATAATCTGTGTCCGTAGGACCCCATGTGTGTTTTCATGTGTCCACATATTTGTATTGACCATATATGTGCTCACATGTGAATGAGTATCCATGCATATAGGTGTGTCTGTGTGTGCCCACACATATGTTTAGAGGTGGTCACAGGTGGGGGGCCAGATAGGGAGTGAGGCAAGTATTATTATCATTGACATTGAGCAAATGAACACACGGGCTCAGAAATTTTAAGTGACTTGTCTGCACAGCTAGCAAGTGTAGAGGCAGGACTTGAGTGATGAGACTTTCCAATTCAATCAATATCCATCAATCAATATCTAAGTGCCTACTATTTGTTAGGCACTCTGCTAAACTTTGGAGATACAAGAAGAGGCAAAAGACAGCCCCTGCCTTCAAGGAATTTATTGTCTAATGGGGGAGAAAACATGCAAACAAACATGCAACTTGTATTAGGATGTAATTAACAGAGGGAAGGCAGTGGAATGAAGAGGGGCTGGGAAAGGCTTACAGTAAAAGAAGGGATTTTAATTGGGACTCAATGGAGGCTAGGGAGGTTAGTAGGCAGAGTGGATGAGGGAGAGTGTTCCAGGCATGAGAGACAGCCAGAGGAGCATGTCTGGAATAGAGAGATAGAGTGACTTGTTCATGGAACAGCCAGGAGGTCATTGTCACTGGATTATAGAGTACCCCTTGGGGAATAAGAAGCCTGGAAAGGTAGGAGGGGCCTGGGTTATGCAGGGCTTTGAACCACAAACAGCGAATTTGATCCTGAAGGCAACAGGGGGCACTGGAATTTATTGGTGTGTGTGTGTGTGTGTGTGTGTGTGTGTGTGTGTGTGTGTGTGTGAGAGAGAGAGAGAGAGAGAGAGAGAGACAGAGAGAGAGAGAGAGAGAGAGAGAGACAGAGACAGAGACAGAGACAGAGACAGAGACAGAGAGACAGAGAGAAATTACCCGACCTGTGTTTTAGGAAAATCTAAAGTCAGGAGGACAGGTGAGAAAAGACACTTTAGTATCTGAATGATCTGAATGGAGGATGGACTGGAGTTGAGAGAGACTTGAAGTAGGCAGTCTACCAGCAGGCTGTTGCAATAGTCCAGTTGTGAGATGATGAGGCCTGGTGGTTGGATTGACATAGTTGCCAACAGAATCCACAAGTTTGTGGCATCTTCTGGGGAAAGGAGGAGGGTCAGTGAAAAAGGTTTTGGATCATTAATTCCATTCCTCTTTAAGTACCAAGAGGCCAAGTCTAGACTCCCTAATCTTGGAGCCTCTCTACCAATCATAGGACTCAGAACAAATTCTAAGAGATCTTAGAGACCAGCTAGTCAATTTCTCTCCTACCCTGACTTATTTCAGTTCACAAACTGAGACCCAGAGAGGTGACTTAGTGACTTAACATACAGCTAATGAAAAGCAGAGCTATGATTTGAACTATGATCCTGCCTCTCAGCCACAGTCCGCCTATGTCCTGACTCCGCAGCTGTCTCCTTAGAGGGGATACAGGAAGAGTATTGGGGCTGGGGGAGAAAGAAAGGGATAGAAATTGTGAGAGAGGAAAAGGCAGAGAATCAAAGAGATAGCTGGAGAGGCAGAGAGGTACACACACACACATACACACATGAGACAAAGAAGGACAGACAAGGAAAGAATAAAGAAAAATGCATAGTGACAAGAAATAAGAGGGAAGGAGAGAGATGGAGAGAAAAAGATGAAGAAAGAGGCAAAAATAAGATCAGAGGGAAAGAGGATAGAGACCAAGCGAGAGAAAGAGCGAAACAGCAAGAAAGAACAAGAGCAGGGATGATGGAGAGCCAGGAAAGGGAAAGGGAGGGGGAGGTGGGGGAAGGGAGGGGAGAGGCTAAGAGAGAAAATGACTGAGGGCAGAGGCAGGCGGGAGGATAAGCGAGGAAAAAGTGGGGAAGAAGGAAGGGAGGGTAGGGGAAGGGGGAGAGAAGGGAGGCCGAGAAACAAGACAGGAAGGAGAATGATAACGTGAGACAGGGAAGAAAATCGACTGGAGATCCCAAAGCACAAGCTGATTTCATTTGTCCACCTGGGAGTTATGAAACAGTAATTTTGGTTAATATTCATTTTCTCCGGGAGGAAGAGTGCAGCGCACACATCCCCAGCCCAGGTCCGCCAGCTCCCATCCCACCACCCCATTCTCCCCCTCCTCTTTCCCCCCTCCCCTTACCCCTCCTCGGCCTCACACGCGTGTGCGTCCGCCGCCGCCTCATCCATCTCCGGAGACTCTAGTTGGCAGAGTCAGCTGGACGATTACCTAGCCACAAATCATCAATTCACAAAAAGCTGGGACGGCTGCCACTGAGGCCCGGGGGCTGTAGCTCCCCGGACGCCTCCTGCTTGGGGGCCCCGGCCCCCTGCCCCAGCAGGGGAGGAGGACATTGACCAATCACAGAGCGACCCTATGGATCAAAAGCCGAAGCCATGCAGTCCTGGCATCCCAGACCCTTAGTCAGGTTCAGTAAATAACCAACTTAAAAATTACTGAGTGTTCGAATCCTAGAACCTTGAGTAACTGTTAAGTGCTATAGGAGAGCGAGTGATTATTGGTATTATTTTATAGAACCTTAGAATTCGTCCATCCATCCATTCACCCACCTATCCATTCATCCAACAAGCATTTATTAAGCATCCATGTGTCAGGCACTGTCCTAGGTGCTGGCAATACAGAGAGAGAAAGCAACCCCTGATTTCAAGGAACTTATATTTTATTGTCATAAAGTCTTCAAAATCTAAGAAATTAGAATTCAACTTACAAAAAAGCAAAGAAAAGATGGACAGCTCTCAACGCAACCGTATTTATTATATAAGCTTTCTTGAAATGGGAATTTATTCTGTATATTTTGAATTCTCTCTCATGTCCCTTCAGTTTTGCGCGTGACATTTTTTCTTATTTTATATTTAAGTTTTAATATTCAAGTTTATAATGTTTCTTTTTCTTTTCTTATATATTTGTCTAAAATTTAAGAATATAATAAGTTTAAAAAGATAGAAAAGATAATAAAAAAGATAGAAGACAAAGATATATAGTACTTTCTATGGTTCTTTAAAGTTTAAGAAAGGCTCTTTCTCCACAACAACTCTGTGAGGGAGTTAGTCATGAGTTATTATGCCCATTTTCTAGAGAAAAGAATGGAACTTAGAGAAATTATGGTACTTGCTTCACATAGTACGATAAGCATGGGAGGTGGGACTGTACTGGAGTCTAGTGACTCCATGTCTGGGAGGGGTCTTTCCACTATATAAATGTTAAAAATCAATGAATCTTGGGGATATTTTTGTCAGCAATGTCACCCTTCTCTCCACTCACACAGCCCTCATCCTGGTGCAGGCACTCACCATCTCCCAAAAGCCTGGACTATTTTTGAAAATATAATTTATTTATTTTTAGTTTTCAACATTCACTTCCATAAGATTTTGAGTTTTGAATTTTCTCCCTGTCCCTCTCCTCCCCACTTCCCAAGACAGCACACAATCTGATATAGGCTCTGCTTATACATTCACATTAAACATATTTTCACATTTAGTCATGATGGAAAGAAGAATTAGAACTAATGGGAGTAACCAGGAGAAAGAAGAGAAAAAATAAAACAACAAAAGAAAAGCAGAACAAATAGTAGCCTTCCATCTTCATTCAGACTCACAAGTTCTTTCTCTGGAGGTGGAGAGCATTTTCCATCATGAGTCATTTGGAGTTGTCTTAGATCCTTGCATTGCTGAGAAGAGCTAAGTCTATCAAGGTCAGTAAAAGCCTGTATTATTGAAGTAGCCTACATGGCTGGTCTCTCTGACTCCTCTCTCCCCTCTCCAAACCATCTTCCTCTACTCAGCCACCAAAATGATTTTCCTAAAGCACGGGTTTGACCACGTCACCTCCTTTCACTCCTACTCATTAAACTCCAGGGACTCCTTATTACCTCTGGGATCAAATAGAAAAATCCTCTGTTTAGCTTTTTAAGCCATTCCCAACCCAGCCCCTTCCTTCTTTTTCAGTTTTATGCTTTTCTCCTCTCTATGTATGCTATGATCTGGCTACACTGGCCTACTTCTTGCTCTTCACATACGACACTCCATCTCCTGACTTCATGCCTTTACATGGGCTGTACCCTGTGGCCGTAAGACTTTTCCTCCCCCTCACCTCTGCCTCCTAGCTTCCCTGGTTTCCTTCAAGCCTCAGCTCAAATCCCATCTTCTATAGAAGGCCCTCCCCGGTCTCCTCTGCAGCTAGTCCCTTCCTTCTAAAATTACCTTCCTTTATACTGTTTATATGTACACAGCATGTTGTCTCCCCATTAGAAGGTGATTCCTTAAGAGCCAGACCTTGTTTTTCCTCTCTCTCTCTCTCTCTCTCATAGCACAGTGTCTGGCACACAGTAAGTGTTTAATAAATCCTCACTGACTGATTGACTAACCTTTAAATAGGAGAAGAGGAGAAAAGTTGGCTCTGAGATAGAGTTGGGGGAGGGAATCCTGACTCTCAGTCACTAGTAATCTTGGAAGCAAACCCAACCACCAGCTAGTAAGGCTATTTAGGGCATTCCTGATCTAACCCTGTTTTTTAAGGAATAAACTTACTAGACCATCTCTGATCCCTGAACTGAGAGGTATGAGTATAGTGGACGCATATATGTATGTGTCTGGGTGTATCTCCAAGGGGGTGTCTAGGGAGGTGGAAGTAGTGCCCCCATTGAAGTGTGAACAGGAGCTCATAAAATCATAGGTTTGGCTGGGATCTTGGAGCCTATAAAGTCCAACACCTTATTTTTACACACAAAGAAGCTGAGGCTCAGATAGGTTAAAGCAAATTTATAGGCATGAAGGAACAGGGGCAGGAGGCACATGGGCACAAGTGATGACAGGGCATGTTTGCCTCAAAGGGTTTGTGTGTGACAGTCACAGTCATGAGTGAGTTTAATCAATGAATGTAGAGTGCTGGTGTGTGCACAGTGGTGTGTGTGTGTGTGTGTGTGTGTGTGTGTGTGTGTGTGTGTGTGTGTGTGAGGGATCTAGTCCTGATTTCCCTTCACTCAGCTTTCTGGGCACCAGTTCATCTGATCAATTCAGTTCAAATCAGCAAGCATTTATTAAGTGCCTGCTCTGTGCTAATGCACTGTTCTAGGTCCTGGGGATTTTGACATTGTTGTTGTTCAGCCCTGTGTTTTCACAGGTATAGGGAGCTACATGAAAACAGAAAGAAAGAAATGGGTTCTTGCCTTCAAGAGGTTCATCTGCTGGGTGGGTGGGGAGGATATAATGTGTATAAAAAAGTGAATATAAAGTAATCAATCAATAAACATTTATTAGGTGCTTACTATGTGCTAGGTTTGGTGCTATGTACACAAAAGGCAAAGTAACTTCAAGACATAGAGAACACCAGCAAATAGGAAAGTTGGGAAGAGAGGAGGATTTGGGGGAAAAGATAATGAGTTCAGTTTTGGATGTGATGAGCTTAAGATATCTATGGGACATCCAGTTAGAGATGTCCTATAGACATTTGGCAATGTGAGACTGGAGGTCAGGAGAGAGATTAGGGTTGGATAAATAGATCTGAAAATCAGTTTATATAGTATAATGATGATAATTGAATTCATAGGAGATCACCAAAAGAGAGAGCATAGAAAGAGAAGAGAAGAAGGCCCAGATCAGAGCCTTGGGGGACACAGATGGTTAGTGTACATCACCTAGGTGAAGATCCACCTAAGGAGACTGAGAAGGAACAGTCAGACAGGTAGAAGGAGAACCAGGAGAAAAGAACGTCAATGAGAACCTAGTGAGGAGATAGTACCCAGAAAAAGAAGGTGATGAAAACTGCTGGCGGCTTTGGAAACATTTGCAGTTTCATTTGAATGATCAGGTTGGAAGCCAGATTATAACGGATGAAGAGCATGAGGGGAGAGGAAGTGTAGGCACTGATTATAGATGGCCTTTTTCCAAGAGTTTCACCTCAAAGGGGAGGAAATACATGGAATGTGAGCTAATGAGCATGGCCTGCTCAAATGAGGACTGGGTTTTCTTTCTTTTTTCTTTTTCTGCTTGTTTTTTTTTTCTTTTTTAAGGATAGGGGAGGCATGGGTGTGTTTGTAGGAATTAAGGAAGCAGACAGGAGACTGGGAGAGATTGAAGATTAGTGAGAGAGTGGGGATGACAGAGTAGCAATTTGCTAGAGAAGATAAGATGGATTGGAATCTCTTGTGCATGTAGAAAGAATTTGCCTTGCTGAGGAGAAGGGTCACCTCCTCATGTGAGAAGGGGGTGAAGAAGGAGTTAGCGAAGGAAGACATTTATGGGATGGGAGATGATGAGGAGGGGAGAGAGGGAGTTCTCCATAAATGCCCTCAATTTTTTTTCTCAGTGAAATTTTTCAGCTGAAAGAGAAGGAGGCGCCATGGGAAGGTTGAAAAGGTTTGGAAGAGCAGATGGAAGTGGGATGGTGAATTGTTTAGGGAGGTGTAAAAGGATCACCTTGCTATAATGAGACCCCAGTTGTGATTATATAACATAAATTTATAGTGGATCAAGAAAGGGCTGATTTTGTAAAAGGAGATACCTGAACTATGCTTTGAAGAATGTTTGGGAGATTTGCCTTTGGCTACCAGGGTCTCCCCCATTTATTGCTTTGATTCACTGATTTATTGCTTAATTCTATTTCCAGGCTCTGATCCTGACCACCCCCAATCTCCTGGATCCCTTTACCCAGTTTGTCTCCCTGGGCACAGAGATTCAACAGCATGACTATTTAAAACAAAACAAAACAAAACATTTATCTAATGTCTGCAACATGCAAAATCTCATGCTCCTAATGGCAATACTGCTACCAATAGTAACAGAATTTATCCAGCATTTTAAGAGTTTCAAAGCACTTCACACATGTTATTTCACTGAACCCTCACAACAACCCTGGGAGGAGTCAGGTGCTATTATTATCCCTATTTTACAAGTGGAGAAACTGAGGCTGGGAGAGGTAAAGTGATTTGCCCAGGGTCACAAAGCTAATACATGAACAAACTTAGGTCTTCTTGACTCTGAATCCATCCCTCTATCCCTTGTGGATCCCCAGCTGCCTAGGAGAGTGATACAGACTGTACAGGGATGTGAATGATACAGGGCACAAAGTGAGAAAGCCAGGCCAGTGACCCATCTGGACTGGAGAGAATGCGTGTAGGAAACTCACCTAGCAACTTCAGACCTACAAGTTTTTCATATATACCAGGTGGAAAGAGAAATTATAATAATTATAGCAGGCATTTATATGGCACTTTACATACATTATCATATTTAAGCCAAATTGGCCTGGTCCCAGAAAAGTGCAAATTGGATTTCTGTAAATCAAATCCTGTTTCAAATATATCCGGGAAGCTGGGCTACTTAAAGGTGCCCTATGGCAAAATCTTTTGAAAATGAGTAATTCTAGGAATTAGAAGGTCTGGATTGAGTTCTGTTTCTCATACTTACTCATTGTGTGGCTTTGGATAAGTTCTTTCTTCTCTGTGGGTCTCATTTTTTTCCCATTTATAAATTGAAGGTATTGAACAAGGTGGTCTGAAGGGTCCTCCCATCTCTGGGATTCTGGAGAGGCATTGGGATGGGGGTGGGGGTGCCAAGACTGGAGTCAGGAGACATTTGCTTGAATCCTGGCTCTGTGACCTTGGACAGGTCACTTAATGTTAGAGACATGATTCTTTACTTACATTACTTACTGCCTTCTAAAACCTGTTCTGGGGAAATTGCCCTGTAAATCTGAAAGTATCTTAGAAATGTGAGTTGTTGTTCTGAAGACGCCTTTATCATTAATCACAGAATGTCAGAGTCAGAAGGGCCCTTAGGACATAGACTATCAAAGCTGAGAGGGCACCTTAGAACCTAAGAGTGTTGGGGTTGGGAGGGGCCTTAGAACATTGAATGTCAGAATTTGAAGGGGACCTTATAGGTTAGAATGTCAGTACTGAACTGAGAAGGCTCTTGAACATAAGAGTGATGAAGTTGGAACAGACTTCTGAGCATACCAGAGCTGGGAGGGCCCTTAAAATAGAAAGTGTTAGAGCAGGAAGGAACCTTAGAACATGTGACGCTTGAGCTGTAAGAGATCTTACTTAAAAGTCATTTAGTCCAGAGGTGTCTGATGCCCAAACCAGATGGAAATGTAACTGGGAAATGTTTAACAAAATAAATAAAAATGCAACAAAACTTAGATAATGTTAATTTGTGGTTTTCTAAGTTAAGGCCTACATGAATTTGTTCCTAATTGAATTAGAAGTCATTGATCTAGTCTAATCCCCTCATTTCACAAATGCTTTAGGCCTAGAGCATGCTCTAGGTCACACAGAAAGCTAACATAGGAGCTTATGAAAGGATGTACTCTCTGAAGGGATGTGTGTTGGGGGTCTTCTCCTGCCCCTAGCCTGGGGTGGATGGGGGAGAAGATGCAGCAGAGACAGGTATAGGACTCCTCCTTGGCCTCTAAGCCTAACCACAAATTGTGGAGAGCAAGCAGTGGTCTTATGCTTATAAATGGAGCGAGTTCTCTGGCCATGCCAGAGGTTCAGAGCAACCCCATCAGGGTCATTACGGGTACTGAGCAGTGGCACTTCTGCTAAGCTGCCAAACAAGGCCCCGCCCATCCTTGCCAGCCCTAATATTATTACCTACTTCACTGAGCTAAGTAATATTATAGAATTACACATTAGGGCCCTATATTTCTGGGCTCAATAGGCCCAATCTATGCGCAATTAGACACTTCAGATCAGAAACATCCATCAGGAAGCTGACAGAGCAGCTCCTTCCATTACAGACCACAGGGAAGACAGAGGAGGGAAGGGTCGGGATAGGCCCCAGTTCCCAGCCAAGGGCAGCCAAGATCTGGACCTCCTCGGGAAATGTGGACCTTTGGGTAGGGTCATGGGGGCTTGGAACACTCTGGGTCCTGAAACAGGATCCCCTCTGGCCAGTGCCCTGGAGTGTAGAACCTTTCAGAACCACATCTGTTCTAGGAATTTAAGACCTTCTCAAACCCTCTTATTTACTAGAACTGGTGAACTTTTGGAACTTTGTTGTTGATGTTCAGTCATGACTCTTTGTGACCACATTTGGGGTTTTCTTGGCAAAGATACTGGAGTGGTTTGTCATTTCCTTCTCCAGCTCATTTGACAGATGAGGAAACTGAGGTAAACAGGGTTAAGTGACTTGTCCAGGGTCACACAGCTAGTATGCATCTGAGGTCAGATTTGAACTCAGGTCTTCCTGACTCCATCCCTGGTGCTCTATCCACCATGCCACCTAGCTTTGGAATTTTATCTTTTCCAGAATGCATCCTTTCGCCCTTTAGAGGAAAACAGACTCCAGTAGCTCCCAATTACCCCCAGGATCAAATACAAAATCCTCTTCATAATCTAACCTGTTCTCGCCTCCAGTCTTCTTACACCCCAAGAGGTACTCTTCCATCTAGCAACACCAGCCTCCTGGCTGTCTCACAAACAAGACTCTCCATCCATTGGCTCTGGGCATTCTCTATGGCTGTCCCCCACGCCTGAAATACTCTCCCTCCTCCACTCCAACTACTGACCTCCCTGGCTTCCTTCAAGTCCTAACTAAAATCCCACCTACTACAGGAAGGCTTTCCTAACCTCTCTTAATTCCAGTGCTTTCCTTCTTTTAATTATTTCCTATTATTCCTTCATATAGCTACCTTTTTATATATTTGTTTGCATGTTGTCCCCCCATTAGACTGTAAGCTCCTTGAGGGCAGGGACTGTCTTTTTGCCTCTTTTTGTATTCCTAGCACTTAGTACAATGCCTGACCCATAGTAGACACTTAATACATGTTTATTGATTGACAAAGGGAGATACCTGGGAACAAGCAAGGAGGGGGAAAGAAAAGAAAGAGAAAGCAAAAGGAAGAGGTAAGGGTATGCACTGTGCTAGCCATTGCACTAAGCACTAGGGATGCAAAAAAGGGGGAGGGGAATAGTACCTGACCTCAAGGAGCTGACAGTCTAATAAGGGAGATAATCTGCTAATAGTTGTGTACGTAGAAACATATGGTATACATGGAAGGGAATCTCAAGATTGGGAAGGAGGGAACAAAGTAATTTGGTGTGAAAGTGTCCAATATGGTGGCACCCACCTGTAACCCCTGCTATTGGGGAGGCTGAGGCTGAGAATCTCTAGAGCTCCCAAGCTCTGACCTGCAGTGGGCTAAGTTGATGGGGTGTCTACACTAAGCCTGGAACCAGTGGAGTGATGGGGAGAGGGATTACCAAGTCTCTGAAGGAAGGTCAGACTGGTCGAGGTTGGAAGTAGAGCAGGTCAAAGCTTCTGTGCTGGATTATTAGTGGAACTGGGTGCATGAGAGGCTGCTGCACATTATTCTGAAAGGTGCTAGAGGCACTAACTCTCCCAGGGTTGGTCTTTGTCAGTGAAAGGTCTGGCCTGCCATAGTCACTCCAGCTCATCCCTCTTGCCCTGCCTGGCAATAATCTCACAACGGCTGCTTCTGTTTGAGAAGCCAAGGATGAGTAAGTAGTTTGTAAAGAACGAAGCCCTTCTACTGTGCTAGTGGAGGGAAAGTCAATAGAAGGAGGCCATAGCCACTAAGCCTGCTGCCCCCTCCCTGGAGATGGTGGGCGGCCCAAGGCCTCCATCCTTAAAGGACCAGCTGCTCCAAATCATAGATCTTCAAAGCAAGAATACCTTCTTCAACATTCTATACAACTGACTACTCAGTCTCCATCTGAAGACCTCCAGTGATGAGGAGCTCTCTGCCTTTCCATGTGAGTCCATTCCACCTCTAGGCAAGACTGACTGTTAGGAAAATTTTCCTTACATTGAGTCTAACCTGCCTATGATCCTTCTTCCCTAAAGGCTTGCCACAGAGCTGAGTACTTTGTTAGGGGAAGCTCAATAAAGATGTTCTGCACTCTTATTGTGTCACAGTCCACTATCACTTCCTTTGCTAAAAGTTCCCCCTACACTTTCAATTGACCCTGGCCCTATCTCTGTATATCCTGTGTGCTCATTTGTTCAAAGACCAATGTTGATCCTGTTTCCTTCAGAAAGCCCATTTTAACATTAAATGGACCTAAGAGTCCACCTATTTTAGCTCCTTCATTTTCTCTATTATTTAATGAATTTTTTCTTTTTTTATTATGAACTTTAAAAATCATCAACAAATATTTCTTTAAACAAGGAAGAACAAAGAAGGTTGATATGAAACTGTGAATTTCTGTTATACACACTTTTAAAAGTGTATATTAAATCAATAAGGTAGTAACAGAATCACTCCATTTGTGCCTCCTTCCAGATTTCTTTTGTTTGATTCTGTGTATTTTAACCCTGTTCTATTAATGCTCTTTTCTTTCTTTTTTAAGTCTTTATCACTACTCACTAACTGATCCTTTCTCCCAAATGGAAGCCCTCCCTTGTAGCAAATAGATATAGCCAAGCAGAACCTACACATCAACCATGTCTAAAAATGTGTCTCATTCTGTATCTCCAATCCATCATCCCTCTGATGAGTGGGAAGCATTATTCATCATGGGTCTCCTAAATTCATGATTGCTGGCTACACTGAACAGAGTTCTATGGTCTTTCAAGGTTTACATTGTTGTTTCTACCACGTACGTCACTCTCCTGGGTCTTCTCCTTTCCCCCTGCATCAATCTGTACAAGTCTTCCCAAGTTTCTCTGAATTCTTCATATTTGTCCACTTTCCAAATGTGGAAATTGAGCTCACAAAAGTTTAACTAACTTGTCCAAAGTCACAGAGCTGGCTACAACCCCCCTTGATATCTATCCTAAGGTAGAAGTGATCTCTCCCTTCTCAGATTTCTTTTAACCCTTTATCTAACTCTCTCCTTGGCTTTTATCTTCCTCTACTATGTTTTGGTACTTGAGTAGATTTATAATCTAATTTGATCACCAGTACTGGTGTATCCAGACCCCAACCCATCTGCTACTTCTCATTCTGGGTGGTTTTTATCCATGGCCTCCCACCAATCTTCCATAAAGCATCCCCCCAACACACTCTCTTCTCCTGGACCCTTTAACATTCCATGGTCCGCAGCATGGTAGAAAGGGACCTTACAGCATAGAGTCTAAAACCAGAAGAGTCCTTTGAGGTCATTTAGTACAACCTAATCATGTTATACATGAGGAAACTGAGAGTGAGTTCAAGGTCTCACGGTGTGAGTGTGGTAACAAAAGGACACGGACCCAGGTCTCTTCACTCCTGGTGAAATACTGAATGCACGACCTAACTTAAGGAGAATGATCCTTTAAAATAGGGGTGAGGTGGGGAGGAAACAAGCATTTATTAAGTCAGGCAGTGTGCTAAACACTTTACAAATATCTCCTTTGATCTGTACAACATCCCCGGGAAGGAGGTGCTTTTGTTATCTATATTTTACAGTTGAGAAAACAGAACCATAGAGAAGTTACGTAACTCAAGGAGGGTCATGCAGCTAGTAAATATCTAAGGCTGGATTCAAACTCAGCTCTCGCTGGGGCCAGATCAAGGGCTCTAGCCACGTTACCATATGACTGCTAGAGGAGAAAGCACTAGCTGATTCCCTTTGGCAGCTGCGCTGAAGGTGAGTTCCACCTCCGTCTACCCCACCCTGCTCCAGAATCCTCCCCAACAGTGTTTTCTCAGCTCATGGCTACCAATACCCCAGGGTCTCTGTATCCCTGACATTGGGCTTCAAGATCTCTTTACACCCACCCCAGCACCTCCTACTCAACAAACTTCTTTGGCTACCTATCGCTTCCGGGATCAAATATAAAAATCCTCTGTTTGGTGCTCAGAGCCTTTTATAACCTGATAACCACCCCTGCCCCACCTTTCCAGTCTTCTCATATCTTACACCCCACTTGTTCCATGTACACAGCCATCCAGTGACACTGGCAACCTTTTTGTTTCTTAAACAAAACACAATCTCTCACCTCCAGGTATTTTCTCTGGTTGTTCCCCATGCTTAAGATGTTCTCCCACCTCATCTCTACCTCCTAGCTTTCCCTGGCTTCAAGTCCCATCTAAAATCCCACTTTCTACAAAAATCCTTTCCTGATCTCCCCTTAATTCTAGAGCCTTAATTCTAGAGTCAATTATCTTCAATTTATCCTGTATACAGCTTGTTTATACAAAATAATTTGCCTACTGTCTCCCCCATTAGACTGTGAGCTCCTTGACAGACATTGTTTTTCCCCTTTGTATTCCTGATGCTTAGCACAGTGCCTGACACATAGCACACCTTTGGTAAATATTTATTGACTGAGTTCTGTTGCAGACATATTGAGTTTGAGATGCCTGTAGGACATCTAATTCACAATGTTCAGTGGGTTGTATGTCCCAAACTCCGATGGGTATTAATCATAGACCTTAGCTCAAATCAATATCTATTGGTCTTGTAAATAAGGGTCAATTACAAGGGTAACCCTATTGCCCACCTTTTTGCTGCTTTTTAGCTTCTCCTAGGGTTCCTGAGGTCCTGCAAGCTGATTTGTGTCCCAGTAACTTCTCACACCTTCCTTCTTTCCTCACTGGGCTAATCATAGCCTCCCTCAACACTCCTACCTTAACCTGTGGTCTTTAACCCTTTAAATATGTCAGGGCAAAATCTCATTACTTTTGTTTCCTTGAACCCAGGCTGGTGCATTTGTGTCTTTTTAGGACAAAGAGGAAAAACAGCTCCTATGTCTATAACACATTAGGGTTATGACATGAGGACTAGCTAGTATCTTGTATATGGTACCTAGTCTTATTTGGCTTCTCAGAGCTGAGAGGTCCCTTAAAACACAGAATGTCAGAGCTATGGAGGATGAGAGGGGAGGACAACCTTAGAACACAGGATACCAGAGCTGAGAGGGATCTTAGGACACAAGATATGGGAGGGATCTTAGAAGAGAGAATATTGAGCTGGGAGGATCCCATATTTAGAGCAAGAAGGTACCAGAGAGGTCAGATGTCTTAGTTTGCTGGTTCACCCTTCTCTGACTATCTCTGGATGGATGGATGGATAGATGAATGGATGGATGGATGGATGGATGGATGAAGAAACATTTATTAAATGATTTTGAAGATGAGGAAACTAAGGCCAGAGGTTAAGTTCCTTGCCCTAGGTCACATACGTAAGAAGTAAAAGAGCTGGGATTTGGACATCTTAGTACAGGTTACAGGCTATCTAGTCTAACCTATGTGAGAAGAGACTCAGATCAATTCAGTAAAGCAAACACATTATCAAGCATATGCTAGGTTCAAGGCACAACTGTCAAAATCATCTTCCTATAGCAAACACTAACTATCTTACTTTCCTGCTCAAAAACCTTCAATGGCTCCCCATTACCTTTGGGAAAAAATATACAATCCTTAGTCTGGGGTTTAAGCTCTTCCACAACGTGTCTTCAATCTACATTTTCCAGCCCTATTTTACATTATTCTTTAGGACAGAGCCTTACGGATGCTTGAACTTAAGACAATGCCCGGAACATAGTAGTCACCTAATAAATTTTTGTTCATTCATTCATTAATTCATTCATTCATTCAGAGAGAGTTGGAGGGTGCACCAGCAAAAGAAACTAAGAAGGATTGATTAGACAGGTAACAGAATTAATTAAAGCAATGTCAAGGAAACCAAGGCAGTAGAGAACATGGAAGAAGAGGAGATGGTCCACTGTGTCCAAAACTATAGACAATGTCAAGGATGGTGAATATGGAGAAAAGACACCAGATTTATCTGATAAGAGGTCTATGTATAACAGCAATTTGGCTAGCAGAGGTGTAAGACCCAACAAGACCAGCAACAAGAGCTGCCAGCACAAGTTCTTTGATCTGCTTTTCTAAGGAAAGCAACTTTAAGGAGTTAACAATCTTACTTTAATTATATATATGTATGTACATATATATGTATATATATATATATGTATATATCATTCACTTAGTTCAGGGGGGAAAGCCAGCACCCTGAACTTCAGAGCAAATACAAACAGAAATTACAGAGACAATATAAACAGACCAAATCACAATACATAGTTACCAGAGAAGCACCAACATCTGGGTTTTTTCAAAGCCAGGGGCCCCAGTGGCTACTCAGAGTCTCTACACCAATCCTCTTCCAGTGAGTGAGAGCCCCAAACAAAATGCTAACCTCTGAGTTTATATACCCTTCTTAGGGCCCAAAGGCTTGACATCTAATCAGCAAGGTGTGGGCCTGGGGCTTCGAACCTAGTAAGACTTAATCAAAGGCACTTGATTGCTTTAGAATTCTTAAAAGAGAAAACAGTAAAAAAAAAAAGTCCCACCTTAATTACCAAGACACTCAGATGACCTTGAAGAGAATAGTTTCAAAAGAATGATGGAGGGAGCAGGCAGAAGCCAAAATTCTAGAAGTAAATAGAAATCCCTTTGACATCTTCCTCAACAAAGTGGGAGTCCAGACTTTTCCTGAAGACTTCCCAACTATGGGTTGGTGAGCATGACTTCTATTCCTAGCAAAATTCTAGAGTTCATTATAAAAGAAATTGCTTATGAGCAATTATTTAGAGAGGGAACTAGGGATCACTAAGCCAACATGACTTCATTAAGATTAGGTCATGCCAGGATAACCTCATTTCCTACTTTGACAGGTTATTAGATTGGCCGATCAGCATAATGTTGTAGCTGTGATATGCCTAGATCTCAGCCAAGCATTTGGTAAAACTTCTCTTGATGTTGTTGTGGATAAAATGGGGAGATTTGGGTTAGATGAGAATACATTTAGGTGACCAAACCCAAAGAGAAGTCATATGGGTTTACCTTTACTTAGAGATTTCTTGAGGAGTGTATTCCTCAGGGATCTAGCTCTACTTGGTCTGGTGATGAGAGGACATTTTATCAATGAATTAGATGTTATAAATGGCCCAGTTGCCAAATTTTCAAATGATACAAAGCTGGCAGGTCTAGCTAACATGTTAAATAATGGAGCTCAGATCCAGAGAGAGCTCCAAAGGTTAAAGTGATAGGACAAAACTAAATAGGCTGGATTTAATGCAAGATGGTATACAGGTGCTGGGGAGCGGGGAGAGACAGAGTCTAGACAATAATCTGTGTAGGAAAGAGCTGGGTATTTTAGTGGAACACCAGTTCAAAAAAAGTCAACAGTGTCACATATCAGCCAAAAAGCTACTGGTATTTCAGTGGGAGCAATATCCTAACCTCCTCCCACCACCACTCACATAATTCAGGCCAGTTTTCCTTTTAAAGTATTGAAAGAGATTTAATTGGTTCCAGGGACTAGGTCCAGATCATTAAGGTAGCTTCTTGACCACCTGGGTATAAAATGGCCAGAACATGAAGGACTGAGCCCCTCCTTCTAACTTGTGACCACAGACCAGCAGCATGAACTCTGGGAAGCTGTACTCAGCTGGATCAATTTTTTATCCTGGATGAACATCCTGGATGAGCATCTGAAAGTCTTCCCCTGCTATGGCAGAGTTAAAAAAAAATCTCCTTGTGTTAACAGGTGCATTGAGTATCTCATTTTATGCTGATCCTTGGCTCTAAACTACCAAGAGACCAGTCTAAGTCAGTATTCTGGTTTGTATTAAGGAGGCCAGAATGTCCAGAATATAGAATCATTCCCCTGTACTCTGCCCTGGCCAAACCTGATCTGGATTATTTATTGTGTCTAAGATTGAGCACTATATTTGAAGAAGAACATTGATACAGTGGAGCATATCCAGAGAAGGGTGGCCAAGATGGTGGGAGCACTGGATTCTACCTTAGACCCTGCAAAAGAGGATTAATTGGACAAACTGAGGGTATTTGGTTCAGAGAAGAGATTTAGGGGGAACAGCCTAGCTGTCTTCAAGTTGAAGGGTTGTTATAGAGAAGGATTAGACTTCTACTTGACCTCAGAAGGAAGAACTAGGAGTGATGGAAGTCATAAAGAGGAAGGAAGGAAATAAGCATTTATCAAGCATTTTCCTGGAATTGTGTTAAGCAGTTTACAAATATTTTCTCAGTTGATCCCCACAACAACCATGAGAAGCAAGCACTATTATTATCCCCATAATGCAGGTGAAGAAACTGAGGCAGACAGTGGTTAAATAATTTGCCAACATCAGAGAGGGAGGGGGAGAGAGAGAGAGAGAGAGAGAGAGAGAGAGAGAAGCAGGCTTAGGCTTGTAAATGTGGAACTGAAGAGTAGAATGGGGACCCTAAGGAGGGAGAAAATGGGTGCCTTTTCACTGGAGAGCTCCAAGGGGGAGATGGAAGACCCCTTATTGAGGCTGTTGTACCCAGAACTCCTGCTTGCCTCTGGGCAGGATTAGATGACCTCTGAGGTACCTTTAATCTAAAATTCTGTGATACTCAGAATATTTTCTCATGGCCCTAAGGTTATATAGGCAGGATATCATCTCCAAAAACTCCCATGTAAGGTACTGACTTTATCTCTTGTTCACAGGCTCATAGAACTAGAGGGGCTTTTAGAGATCACCCAATTCCCATCTTCCTTTGGTGTAATGGAAAGATAACTAGTTTCTGGAGGCAAGAGAACTTAGTTTGAGTCCTGACTCTGGTAATCATTATCTGCATGGTCTTGTGTAAGTCATATATCTAACCCTCAGTTTCCTCATCTGCAAAGTGGGAATGATGGCATAGTGGAGAGAGTCCTGAATTAAGAGACCCGAGTTCTGCTCCAGGCTCTGCTTTTGACCATGTGTGACCCAGGGCACATCAATCTCCTTTTGCTTCTCACTTTTCAGACTACCACAGGAAGCCTCAACTGCCTCAGCACCTGGGGCTTCCTCACCCTTGAACATCCATCAACCCCTGTGACCTTCCCGGGGTCTTCATTTTGAGGACTGGCACAGTTGGGTCATCCTTCATTCCCCTCCCTCTGGGCTTTGCTTTGGACCTTCTAGATTTAGGGATCATGGCCCTGGGTGAATGTTGAGGGTTGGGAGAAATAACCAGGGATATAGGAACCCTGAAACTAGAGTTCCCAGACAGGGTCAAGGCTGTCTGGAATGAATTCACGATCTCAAGCATTCTTTAAGTCAAGGTGGCAAAGATTTATTACACTTTTCAGCAGGCAAGAGTTCTTAAGGAACCTGCAACCTTGGAGGGGTGCAGGCAAAGTTTATATAGTTTATTCTATAGTAAAATATGTGCCAAATATGTTAATTAGGTGATTCAGGGTGGGATTAGGGAGTGGTTAAGGAATGGTCAGTTCTTAAAGGAAGATGTACTTTTTATATCTACTATGAAGGTATCTTACCCAGAGTTCCCTGGGAAATAGCCCAAGGGGGAGGCTGCTTGGAGGTGTGGTTTTAGGTCTGAGATGTTACTAAGTCAACTAATGGTCAGGGCTGACTGAGAAATACCCAGGCTGCTTCCATCAATGTCTTGTTAGACAAGATAAATGTAAGGAAGTTTACATATATCTAGGTCTAGGATGCACATGATAGGTCAGTGAGTAGTCAATATCTTTATGACCTAGTACACAGCCAGTTCAGCCAGTACACAGCTGGTTCAAAGTAATAAATTCTATAGGTACAGCTGGCCACTGTATCAGGAAGAGAGAAAAGTTTTTTGCTAGGGTATGCTGTCCTATTTTGCTAGAGAGAAACTGCTAGGGACAGTGTTTTGAGGCTAGGGAGAAATGTGATTTTGGAACTGGATGTGATTTTGGAATTGGGGTCCAAGCACAGGCACCCACACACCCCATCACCCCCTCTCTACTCACTTTTAGCTCCCTTGTGTGTTGGCCTTCTGGCCTAGAATGTAAGCTCTTTGAGAGCCCAGACTGTCTTTATGTTTGTGCTTCTATTCCCAGCCCTTTGCACAATGTCTGGTATATAATAACTGCTTAATAAACCTTGCTGTCTTGACTTCCCTTTGCAATCTTCAGTTTCCTCATCTGTAAAATTGAGTCACAGAAGGACAGGCTTCCTTTAGCATTATCAGCAGTGGGCATCTGGGTCAGTGAATCCTTGGGGAACGTGCCCCCGGGGACAATCCCATTGTCTTTCTCTAAAGCAGGAAGGGACCATGAGAGGTGGAAACTCATCTAGCTGGCTATATCTAGCCCTCCTCTTTACTTCACATTTCATCTAGACATCTAGACTGGCTTAATACCTCCCCTCCTCCCCTACCTTTATTTATGCTTCTTGCTTCATTTCCAGATATGTACTATATTTCCCATTAGAATCTTCCTTGACAGCTGGGGTTGTCTTTGTTGTTTGTATTCTTAGGACTTAATACTGTGCCTGGCACACAGGGCACACAATATTTATTTTTTCATTCATTCTTTCATGGTCAGAAGATACTGAGAAGACTTGACTCCTGGTCATGCCTGAGCTGGCTGAGACCCTAGTGAAGTCCTGGCAGCAAGAGGTCTGGTGTCCATGGCAATATTTAATTTGTTGTTCACTTATTTCTGTTGTGTTTGACTCTTTGTGACCCTATTTGGGGTTTTCTCGGCAAAGATACTGGAGTTGTTTGCCATTTGACAGATGAGGAAACTGAGGCAAACAGGGTTAAGTGACTTGCCCAGGGTCACATAGCTAGTAAGCATGTGAGGACCAATTTGAACTCAGGTTTCCTGACTCCAGGCCTAGCACTCTATCCACTTCGCGACCTGGCTGTCCCAGCAATATTTAATAAGAGGCCCTCATTCTTTGTAAAGTTGGCTCTGTATGGGTCGTCCCCTGACTCTGAAGCCTGATCCACCCTTTAATTCCTCAACCTCAGGCCAGGTTGCAACTGTCTGCCCTTTTTCTAGTCTGGACAGGATTTTCCCCAGGTTCCAAAAGTTGCCATCTTGGAGGCTGAGGAGACATTCCCTCCTGTGGCTTATACCTATCAGCATCTTGGCTGACACAGTGTCTCATCACATGGCACTCAGGTTTTTAAGAAGACTCAGCTTTCCTTGTTCTGGGTCACACAGTAGTAAATGACAGAGCTGGGATCTGAACCCAGGTCTTCTAACACCCGATCCCATGTTCTTTGCACTTCACCTTGCTTCTTCTGTCCTCTGTATCATGCTGGAGGCAAACTGCATTCTACAGAGCCTGGGGGAAAGGAAGGAGTCTTGGCCAGGAAATCTGCCCAACCAGAGCAGTTAGTGGTGATTCTGGGACTAGAACTCAGGTATTCTGGCAAGGTGACCTTTAAGATCCCTTTCAGTTCTGGCCCCAGAAAGAGAGAGGCCATGTAGGACAGAGGAGAAATTGTTGGATTTGAAGTCAAAGGACCTGGGTTTGAATCCATTTGTTAGCTATGTGGCTTTGGGCCTCAGTTTCCTTTTCCGTTAAGTGAAGGCTTGGAGTAGATGATCTCTAAGGTCTCTTCCTTTATATCTGATTTAGCCTCCTACTTCTCCAACTATTCTACAAGGGAAGAAACTGAGACCCACAAGGGGTAAATGGCCAAATGGAGATCACAGAGTGAGTCACAGACAGAACAAGTCTTGTGGCTCTCTAAGCCCCCGGCTCTGTTACTACCCCATACTTACTACATGTGGCCCCAGCCCTATGCTCTGTCTCTCTGTCTCTCCTTTAAATGTGTTTCTCATTCTCTATGTTGCTATGAGCCTCTTTGTCCCTTTCTCCTGTTCGTCTCCCATGTCTTTCTCTCTCCTGTCTCTGTTTCTTTTCCAATTGTCTCTCAGTCCTCATAGTTCTTCAATCTCTTTATTTATCTCTCTCCTATTTTCTCTATTTTGTTCTCTCTGCACCACTGTCTCTGATTCATCTATATCCCTTTTCCTTATTCTGTGTCTTGGAGACTCTTCCATCTATGTGGTTCTGTCTCTCTCCCTTCTCTTTGTCTTTCTCTGTGTGTGATTCACTCTCTCTTCCCTCCTCCACTCTCTCTGTCACCTTTCTCTGGGTCTTTTTGGCTCTTCTGTGTCACTATGCCTCTATCTCTGCCTCTCATTCTCTCTGTCTCTTTTTGGGCCTGTCTTTCTCCTCTTCTCTCTCCCACTCACTCTGTCCCTCTCTGTCTCTGACTGTCTCTTTCCCAATTCTCTGCATTGGTGTGGTGGGGGTGGGGGTTCTGTCTCTCTATATAGGCTGACCCCAAAACTTTCAGTTTTAATTTTTAAAAACTGCACTGATTTTTGGGACTACCTATGTATGTTTCTTTCCTCTGTTTTTCTGTGTGTGCTTGTGTTTGTGTGTGTGTGTGTCTGTCTGTCTGTCTGTCTTTCTCTGCCATCTATGTGTCTCTTTTCTACCTCTCTCTGTGTCATTCTGACTCTTTTGTCTCTTCACCTTGCTTCTTCTCTCCTCTGTGTCATGCTGGAGGCAAATTGCATTCTACAGAGCCTAGGGGAAAGGAAGGAGTCTTGGCCAGGAAATCTGCCCAACCATAGTAGTTAGTGGTGATTCTGGGACTAGAACTCTCTGTATCTATCTTCTGTCTGCATCATTCTCTTTCTGTGTGTGTGTGTGTGTGTGTGTGTGTGTGTTTTCCTTCTGTGCTCCTGTCTACCATTTTTCTGTTTCTCTCTGTGTATGTCTCTCTTCCATCTCTCTGTCTCTATGTCTCTCCCCTTTAGCCAGGCCCCTCCTCTGCTCCTCTGTCCCTGGCCCCCAGCCCACTGCTCTCCACTTCTCTCACAGCTTCCATGATTCACAATACTTCAGAACACATGTGACCATCACTCAAAACCTGTTAACAAAACACAAAGATGAGGGAGAGAATGAAAGTGGGTGGGGAGGGAGGGAATGAGGAAAGAGGGGAGAGGCAAGGGTAGGAGCAGGCATGCAAGGCCATCCCAGAGGAGCCCAGAGGAGCTGAGAACAGACCTCTGGCTGTCTTTCCTCCCTCCTTTTTCCCCACTGTTTTTTCTCTGATCCCTACCCTCCTTTCTTTCTTTCTGGTCTCTATTTGTGTCTTTGTCTGGACCTACCAAACTATAGAATTGTAGTGTGTGTGTTCAGGGAGGAGGGTGGGGGCAGAGTGTAGAAAGCTCAGGGTCTGAGAATCCTGTGTTTTAAGACCTCCTACTCTGCCCTCCCCCTCCAACACACACACACACACACACACACACACACACACACACACACACACGATTTGCTGTGTAGCCTCAGGTCAGTCACTGTCCCTTTCTGTACACTGTAGTGGGGCTAATGTGGATGAACTCTCCTAGAATCTCAGACCTGAAAGGGATAGTATATTCCACTGTCTTTTGGTCTCTTCTGCGGTTCTCTCTGCCTCAGCCTCCTGGGGAGAGCCAGAGGGTCAGAGACAGAGACTGATAAAAAGAAAGAGATGGACACAGAGCTCAAGAAGGGAAGAGATAACAACAGGAAATGCTTATTGTGTTGGAGCACACTCTCCCAACAAAAAGAGACAAAGATCATCTTCGGAGGTCCCTCTTGCATCCTAGTCAGGTGTGTCCAAGAATCAACTGAGTCTGGTGACCTCTGATATTGCCCCAAGTAACTATTCCTTGAATTGTAGATGGCCTCAAATGTACATCTCCATGGACTGGGGGCTGCTGATTCACACACACACACACACACACACACACACACACATACACACATTCACACATAAACATACACATACACATACACATAATCCTGAGCACTGGCTGGGAGGGTGAATGTATACTCAGTTTTTCCTCAATATATGCGCCTATGTCTTTCAGTGTGTCTTTGTCTCAAGTTTGTGTTGGTGTCTGTTTTCTAAGTGTGTGTCTCTCTCTTTGTATATGTGTCTGAGTGCGTGTGCAATCTATCCATCAATCTACAAGCACGTATTAAGCCCTTGTCATGTGCCAGGTATAAAGAAAGTAAAAAGGCAGAATGCCTGCCTGCCCTCAGGGAGGTCATGCTCTACTTGGGGAGAGGACACATATCCCTAGGAACATATACAAGAGACATGCAAAGCTTCTGCAAGGTAACCTTAGCAGGGAAGATGCTCTTTGGTGTGAGGCTACATTCTGCAAAGCATGATGGGACTTGGAATCGCTTCTTAGCTGTGTGACCCTGGACAAGTTACTTCCTCTGTCGCAGCTTCAGTCTTCTCCCTGGTTGTTGGGAGGAAAATCCTTCAGAATGCTAAAGGTGCTACAAAAGTTTGAGTTCTTTTGATTATGTAGGTCTGAACTTGTGTGTGCGTGTCTGGGGCCACATTTGTCTCTGCACCCAGGTGCATGTCTAGGTGAGGTGCGTGTATTTGTCTCTTTGTCATTGTGTGCGGGGGGGGGGGGGGGGGGGGGGGCGGGGGGCGGAGGTGCATACATGTGTGTCTCCAGTCTCCCATGAGCCTGCATGCAAGCTTTCCCTAGGCCACGGAACAGCTAATTAAATAATGTAAGAAAGGACATGAAAGAGAAATTCCTGCCCAAGCCTCCTTAATTATTAATGGAGTGCAGCCAACCAGCAGCCTGCAATTCCCAGAGTGATGGGGTGGGGTGGGGGGTTGGAGAGCGGAAGGATGCTGAGGCATCAGGCCTCACTCCTGCTCTCAGCCCCAGAAGCTGCCCTAGATAGAACCTGAAGAAGACTTCGTCCACTTGGGGTATGGCGCAGCCTAAGTTCTGGAAACGCTCTGATCTGAGGGGGACCCAGCTCTGCCCTCTGAGGGCTCCCTGTCTGAGGGGGCATAAGCTGCTGGCACCAAGCGACTAACCAAAGGCAGGTGAAAAGAAGGGGGCAGGCTGCCCCGACTTGGGACCCACGCTTCCAACTCAAATGACTCCCCTTCAAGGTATGGCTCCACAGCTACATGGAACTGGGCTGGGTAGCCCAAGGGACCCTCCCAGAGGTTCTGAGTTCTCTTGTTCAAGGTGGCCTGAGACTCCTCTCCCATTCCCCTCCTTCTCCGTAGCCTGGGCTCAGAGCCAGGGGATAGGGGTCAAAAGGGGCTCAGCTGAGCCTCTGGGTGCCATGGGAACCAACAGAAGGCTTTGGGGAACAGCAGCCTCTCAAAAGAGAGATTTTTTATCTCTATGTCTGCATGTGCTCATGTGTGTACACGTGCATGCGTGCCTTTGGGTCTGACTGTTTTGTGGCACTATAGTGTGTGTATCTGTGTTTTTTTATATGTGTGAATGTGTGGAGGGGGACACACATGTGTGAGCTATTCTCTACACATACACATGCATCTTCTTAATTCCCAAGGCTTCCTTTCCTCCCTCCCATTCTCCAAATCAATGAAACCCTGGTATTCAGCCCCACCTCCTTCCCTTTTCCCCTCCAGGCCAAAGCTCCAGGATGAGTCGCTTCCCCCTTCCCCCTCCATACCCCCCCCAACCCTAGCCCTGTTCCAGGCCTTAGCGCAGCTGCCTCTGGGAATCACAGGTGGCTTCCGGTGTCAGGTGACCTTACAATAGTCTTTCTTGTTCCTTAGCTAGATCAGGGTCTCCAGGGACAGAGGCCAGTTCCCCACCCCATAGACCTGGCAAACCAAGCAGTGTCAGCTGTGCCCTTCCTCCTGCTCCCCAAGGGCAGGGGTGTGGCCAGAGAAAGGGAATTAGGGCTTTCTTTCCTGTAGCAGGAGTTGGGGCAGTGTGAGGGGACTCAACCCCATGTCAGGGTCCCATTCCTTCCAGCCTCTATCTTGGAGTCAGAAGACTTGTGCTTGAATCGCAGCCCCAACACATGCTAGCTGTGCAACACTGGGAAAGTCACCTTTCTGTGGCTCACTGTGAAATGGGCATATTCATAATCGCACAATCCATTTCATGTAGGGCAGTTGTAGACTGTAATTCATGAGCCTGTTAGTTTCATGGGAGCAGGGGCTATTTTGTGTTTCTTTGTATCCCCAGAGCTTAGCACAGCACCAGAAACATAGTAGGCATTTAATAAATATTTATTGACTGATTTTAGAGATAGACTCTATTATGGTTATCATTATACACATGTAGTATAGACAGAAAAGCTGACCTTGGAACCAGGAAGACCCGAGTTCAAATCCTACCACTAACACATAATGACTATATGACCCAGGACATATTACTTAACCTCTCAATTCTCTGGGTAACTCTCTAAGATTAACTTGCAGAGAAGATGCTGACCTGTTTTAGTAGACGTGTCTTCATCTGGAGAGCTATACCAATAAAATCACAGGTCCAGTGCGTATCTCTATCCAATAATTAATGGCAGAGGACTTTGAGACCTGGCCTTGTCTTTACCCCCTCCCTTCTCCATTACTCCTTTCCTCAAGCAGTTATAATAAAGCCACCCACCCTCCCTGGCAACCCCCAGGACTGGTCCTCAGAGACTGTTGCCTTGTGCTCTAGAAGAAGCCTGGCTTGGGATTTGGGAAACAGTTTGTAGCTGTAGCCCTGCCACTGTCTTCCTGTGTGTGGTCTCCTCTCTCTGGGTCTCCATTTATAAAATGGAGAGATTCTGTTACATAATGTAATAATCACTCACACTGATACTGTGTGTAAGGGTGGGGATTGACTGTGCGAATCAATCAAAACCCTTGTCCTTAAAGAGATAAGATGCAGTGTCCTGATACATTCATCATGTGAGAATATAACTTGATTATTCATTAGGTATAAAGCAGAACAGCTAGTGTTTATTTAGCACTTAAGGGTTTGCAAAACATTTTACAAATATTATCTCATTTCATCCTTACAAGAACCCTGGGAGTTGGGTGTTAATACTATCCCCTTTTCACAAATGAGGAATCTGAGGAACCAGGTTAAGAGATTTGCAAAACTAGCAAATATCTGAGATAGGATTTGAACTCAGGTTTTCTAAGTGTTGCAGTGGATAGAGTGCCCAGCCTGGAGTCAGAAAGACTCCTCATCATGAATTCAAATCTGGCCTCAAATACCTACTAGCTGTGTGACCTCGGATAAGTCACTTAACCCTGTCTGCCTCAGTTTCCTCATCTGTAAAATGATCTGGAGAAGAACGTGGCAAACCACTCCAAGTATCTCTGCCGAGAGATAGGGTCATGAAGAATCGAACATGACTGGACAACAACAAAACTTCTTGACTTCAAGAAGTCAAGCTGTTCCTAATGTCTGGATACCTTCCTAGGTACATCAGGAAGCATGCTTGGGCTGGTGGAGGGATTTGGTCATGCCCTGTGGAGACTGCAGAAAACCATCAAATGGTTAGAATCACAGATTTCACTGAGCTGCAGTCAGGGAGGAATATTTCAGCCAAGCCTCACAGGAAGAGCCACTTGGGTCAGGGGAGGAGAAGAGCAGCACCATGGCCTCATCTCCTTCCTTCTCCTTGGTTGGAGAAGGATCATGTGAACTTTAAGGGGTCTAGAAAACCTGGACTTTTCATCAGTGCCCAGTAACATTCCCAGAAGAGCTGACAGCAAGGTCTCCATCAGGATCCAAGGACAGACTAGATGCAGATTCAAGGTCTAAAAATAAAAATAAACTAAGTCATACCTACAGGGAATGTCTTGAGGTCTCCAGCAAAAAGACTTCTGGGAACTGAGTTAACCCTTTGTCATGTGTTCTCTAAGCTAGAGGGAAAGCTTTCTCCTGGATATTTTATGTACTGTATGAAGAGTATCCCAGACTTCAGGGAGGGTGTGTTTGTAAATATCCCTTCTAAAGAAATAATTAAGTCTAGCCAATTGTTATCCATTAAAGTCCAGGAAGCACACTGCTAGGGGCTTTTGATCTCTAGCATTATTAAAGACACTCCACAACCTCTCAGGGTTAAGCCTAGACTCCTGAGAAAATATGGCAGCCAAGCTCTGGGGGTAGGAGAGTAGCTTTGGGAGTTGGGAGAGTAACACCAGAGTCTATCTGAATTAAACATGCTTTTCAATGCACTTTCCTTACACTACCACACACCAGATAGTGTGGCATAGTAGATAGTGTAAGATCAAAAGTCAGGAAAACCTGTGTTCAAATCCTGCTTCGGACACTTATTAAGCAGTGTGACCCTGGGCAAGTAATTTCACTTTCCTGGGTCTTAATTTCCTCATCTGTAAAATGAGGAGGTTGGATCAGATGGCCTTTGAAGTCCCTCCCATTTCTAAATCTATGATCCTTACAGATGAAAAAACTGAGACTCAGAGAGAGGATGTGAATAAAGGTAAAAGGACTGGAAGTGACTGGAAACCACTTTTCTCGATTTCCTGTATAAGGCTCCTTCTCTTCTCTACTCCCTTCCCTTGACCATGCCTCTCATGGTTGGTGGAGACTTGGACCAGGAAAGTGAAGGTTCAGGCTGCTTCATGAGTACTAACCCATGCAGGCACAGCGAGTTAGGGTGTGGGGAGACCTGCTGGAAGGATAGCTGATCTCACAGGCCAGAAGATGGTAGTACTTTCATTGGGTTGTACAGTGGTATTAATTGGTACATTGGACTTAGAGTCCAGAACACCTGAGTTCAAAGCCTTCCCCAGACACCCATTAGCTGTATGACCAGGTCACTAGCCGTCCTGGTAGGTAGGTCCTGGCCTCAGTTTCCTCTTCTGTAAAATGAGGATAATAATAGCACCACCATATAACACGTGAGAATCAAATGAAATAACACACATAGAACATATTGCAAAGTGTAAAGCCATATATAAATACCTGCTATTACTTTTATTATGGAAACCAATTTTTTCTCTCTTCTCAATGCCCCACTTTTTAGTCAGTGAATAAACGTTAATTATCTACTAACTATCTACTACTAATATCTACTAATTATCTACCACTAATAAACGTTAATTATCTACTCATTATCTACTATGTACCAATCACCGTGCTGAGTGCTGGGGATACAAATAGGAAAAAGAAAGAATCATCCATGCCCTCAAGGAGTTTATAATCTAACAGAGGAAGGCAACACACAAAAGGAGTCTGAAAAGGGATGGGGGTGAGAGGCTGGGGAAGGAGATACAATGAGAAGTCCAGAGGGGTGAAGCTGGATGGGAAATGAAGAAATGGCTGGCCTGGGTCCCCTCCTGAGTGGAGGTTCTGACAGGAGCTCTCCACCCTCCAATCAGAGGGAAGGGTCCAGGGGCAGAGGGTACTTATGAGGTGTGAGTTCCGAAGATGAAGAGGCTCCTGGGGCATGATAGAGAAATCTAAAGGAGCACAGCCAGGTGGGAAATGTCTGCAAGATAAAGTAATGGGAACCTTTAAGGTGAGGAGAGTAGGGGTTCCTTCAGTGAAGTGGAGGAGGGCCAGATGGATAAGCAGATGAGGCTCTCTTGGCTCCTCCCTCTTCTTTTTACCCCACTCTCCAGCCAGGATAGTCCCCTGGGCCTGAGAACAAGGCCACCTCTGACCTTTCTTTCATAATCCCTCTTTGTGGGCTTGAGAGCAGAGAAGTCATCTTTGAGAGTCATCTTGGGAAATAACAGACTCACTGCTACCATGTCAGAGTTTGGGAGGGAATTTATTCTAACTCATTCACTTTATAGAAAAAACTAAGGTCAGAGAAATTAGATAACTTGGCCAAGCTCAAACAGTGATTTAGGGGCTGAGCAAGGTTGCCAGAACTGGGGTTCAGTTAAAAGAAGACTTTCCCTTTGCCCTTTCTCTCTCTCCTCCTCCTCCCACTGTTCTCGACTGCCCCACCAAGGAACAAACCTCACACTGCTTGGTGCTCATGGAAGGAGACTTCTCTTCCACAGTCTCCTCTGCCCACCCAATTACCTTACCTTCATTCTTCTTAGAATATAGCATATCGGAAGTAGAAGAGACTAGAACAGAACTTCAGAGCTAAGACAGACTTTTGAGAATAGACTGTCAGAGATGGAAGGTCCCTTAAAACATGAGAGTGTCAAAGTTTGGAGGAGCTTTAGACAGTCCACTAGTCAACTAGCATTTTAAAACTTTATTCGATTTTTTCCAATTAACAAACATCCACCTTCTCTCTTTCCCATGCCTCACCCCTCTCCCAAATTGAGAACAAAAGAAAAACAAAACTCCTATAATAAACATATATAGTTCAGTCAAACAAATTTCTGCATTGGCCATGTCCAAAAAAAAAAAGGTCTTATTTTGCCTCTCTGTCTGGAGACATGTAGTGTTTCATCCTAATTTCTTCTGGGGTTATGCCAACTAGCAAATATTAAGCACCTACTATGTGCCAGGCACTCTATGCTAAGTGCTAGGGATAGAAAGAAGGGCAAAAGACAGTTCCTGCTCCCAAGGGACTGACTCACAGTGTAGTGGGAACATAAAATGTCAAAGCTGGAACTGGTCTTAGAACATAGAATGTCAGAGCTGGAACTGGCCTTGAAACATAGAGTGTCAGAACCAGGAGTGAGTCAGGAGCAGAGCTGGCCCTTACACCTCAACTCTGGGCAGGGCAATTGCCAATACCCTAGGCCACCTTTCTGGAAAAGTTGGATCTGAATAAGGAGGCTCTCTCAGAGGGAGAGGAAGGAGAAGCAGGACCAAGTTTAAGACTCAGTGCTGGGCGATATCGTAAGGATGATCAACTGTGAAAGACTTGGCTACTGTGATCAAGACAATGACCCAAGATAATTCCAAAGGGCCCATGATGAAAAACACTATTCCTCTCCAGAGAGAGAATTGATGAAGTCTGAGTGAACTCTGAGACTGAAGCATACTTTTTTTGCTTTATTTTTCTTGGGGTTTTTGAGTGTGTTTTCTTTTGCAACACAGCTAATATTGAAATATGTTTTGCATGACTTTGCGTGTATAATCAATACAATATTACTTGCCTTCTTAAGGGGCAAGGGAGGGATGAGAGAGAAGGAGAGAATTTAGAATCCAAATTTTTAAAAAAATACATTTTTTTTCTCAATTACATGTAAAGGCAATTTTTAACATTAATTTTTTTAAAAAAATTTGAGTTCCAAATTTTCTCCCTCCTCCCTCACTTCCCCACTCCCTGAGACAATAAGCAATTTGATGTGTACATGTGCAATCATACAAAACATATTTCCATATTAGTCTGTTGTAAAAGAAGACACAGACCAAAAAAACCCATAAAAATAAAGTGAAAATAGTATACTTCAATTTGCATTCAGAGTCTAACAGTTCTTTCTCTTGATGTGAATAACATTTTTCATCATAAATCTTTTGAAATTGTCTTGGATTATTGTATTGCTGAGAATAGTTAAGTCATTCAGAGTTGATTGTCATATTATATTGCTGTTAGTATGTATAATGTTCTCCTGGGTCTGCTCACTTCACTTTGCATCAGTTCATGGAAGTCTTTCCAGGTTTTTCTGAAATCAATCTGCTTGTCATTTCTTATGACAATAATATTCCATTACCATCATATACCATTACTTCAGTTATTCCCCCATTGATGGGCATCCCCTCAATTCCCAATTCTTTGCCACCACAAAAAGAGCTGCTATAAATATTTTTATACAAATAGGTCCTTCCCCCTTCCTTTTTTTCTTCTTATCCCTTTGTGATACAGACTTTGTATTGCTGCATAAAGGGTATGTACAGTTTCATATCCAGAACTCAAAACTTTTAAAAATGAATGTTAAAAACAATTTTGCATGTAATTGGAAAATATTTAATGAAATAAATAAAAAGATATTTTAAAAAGGACTAAGTGTTGGGTCCTTGTCCTGGAGTAGTTTGGTGAGGCAGTCGGTACTATTGACACTATATAGAAGCCCCAGACCTTGGGGGTGGGAGGGAATAGAAGAAATGAACACTATGGGCATATTACTATAACCACAGTCCACATGTCCCAAGGCTAATTTTCACTCTTGTAGTCTGAGCAACCCCAGTTCCCATAGCCCTAAACCATTTAGTGGACTTCAAACTCACTGAGGCAGTGGTGTGATCCATAAAAAGCTAATTTGGTTTTTAGGGGATTGAAGTCTTATGTTCAGGGGCAGGTACATTGGACTCTGCCCTGGTAAGACTACATCTGAAGGTTTCTGTTCACTTCTGGGCACCACAAACTGGAGAACACCCAGAGGAGAGCCACCAGAATGATGCCCAAGTAGGAGACCGAGTCATGTAAGAATTGGAAGTACTTGGGAGACCTAGCCTAGAGTAGGAGGTTTGGGAAGGAATGTGATCACTGCTTTCAAAAATTTGAAGAAAGATGTGGGACATGTAGAAGACAGACATTTCTTTTGGTCCCCCACAGGCAGAATTATGAGCATTTGGCAGGGTGCAGTGAGGGAGAAGTTGTGAAAGGAAAGGATTTTGGCTCAGTGGCAAGAAAAACTTCCTGGCTAATGCTATCCAAAAGTGGAATGGTAGTGAATTATCCATCCCTGGAGGTCTTCAGGTGGAGGCTGGATGATCACTTGTTGGGGATTATGTAAAAGGGCTGCTTGTCCAAATATGGTTTTGACTGTATGACTGTGAAACTCTAGTATTCCCAGCTTTTTGGTGACATCATTTTGTTCCTCTCCAACCTCTCTAGACTGACCTTCTACTGCTCCCCTCCATGTACCTTTTATTCCAGTTAGGTCAGTGTCCCCACTGACCCTGTGCGTGGCAGGCTCATTCTTACCTCCCCTTCATTACCAACCCTGCCATTTGGAATTATCTTCGCTTCTTCTGCTCCTATCTAGATACTGTCTGAACTTCAATGATTAGCTCAAATTCCAAATATCCCAGGAAGTCATCAATGGCCAGAGGAACGTGTACATCCCTTAGGATCCAACTATGCTAAGTCAACTCTACACAATTCAACACATAATTGCACACTGTTATGTATTGCTCTCGAATTGTTTCACATTGGTGAATTTTGTCTCCTCAGCTAGACTGGGAGCTCCCTGAGGGCAGGGGACCAAGTCTTGTTTTTCTTCTGACTCCTTTTCATCCCTTTCCTGAGGGTAGCCTGGCACACAGTAGTTACTCAATTTATACTTGTTGATTGATTGATGAACATTCTCACCCCCAAAGTGCCATCTGTCTCATGTTTATTTTTGAAATGAAAATTAATTTTGTTTTGAGAACTTCACAACAGCACTTAAAAAGATTGGGGACACCCTAACCAGACTTGAAAATCATTGCTTTATCTCAGGGATGGAGGGTCTTTGACTGAATCCAGCCCTTGGTATGACTTCTGCTGGCCACAGCTACAAATAAACAACCAAGAGCACACGCCCCGTTTGTGCCTACAGTTGCAAAAATGCAACAAGACTTTGGCCAACATTCTTCCCCCTTCCCAAACCCAGAATTTTTATCTTGATTTTTTTGTTGTTCTAAACTTGATAAACATTAGGAAACATTAAATATTTCCAATTACAACACACAGAAAAAAGAATTGTGAATCTCTATTACATACATCTTGTTTTTTTTAAAAAAAATGTTATATATTCAACACATTAGCTCTAAAGCTTTCCTGTTTGTCTGTGCCCCACCCTCTGAATATTCTCCTGTTCTCTTCTGTGCATTTAGAAAATATTTCATTGATGCTCCTTTCTTGATTTTTTTTGGGGGGAGGTAGAGGAATAATAGGAAGGTGAGGATTACCATTGCTCTAAAGAAGCAGCATGACATAGTGAACAGAGAGCTAGCCAGCCTCAGGAGGAGCTGAGTTCAAATCTTGCCTCTGACACATACTTGCTCCATGACTCTGAGCAAGTTTCTTAACTTCTGTTTGCCTCAGTTTCTTCCTCTGTAAAGTGGGAATAATAAAAGCGCCTCCCTCTCAGGGTTGTTGTAAGGATCAAGTAAGACATAATTGTAAAGTACTTAGCATAGTGCCTGACACATAGTAAGCACTACATAAATATTAGCTATTACTATTCTTTCTGATGGTACAATAATATCCCATCGCTTTCATATACATAGACTCATATTTACATATTTTCCACCTTTCAGCTGATGAGTGCCCCTGTAGTCTCCAATTCTCTACTACAATAAGAAGTATGGCTAGAGATATTTTTGCAAATGCGGGTCCTTTTCCTTTTCCTTTGGTTGATTTGGGGTATGTACTTAGTATTAGCATTGCTGAGTCAAAGGATATGCCTAATTTAATTACTTTGGGGGTAAAGGTCAAAATAGTTTTCTGGAATTTAGCTATGTTTTAGTCATCTCTTCATGTTTCATAGCAGCTTGGTTAGTAGGTCATACCAATTCAATAAGACAATCAATCAATCAACAAAAACTTATGAAACAATTGCTATGTCAGGCACTATATGTGCTAGGTACTGGGGTTAAACGAGTCAAGAAGTATTTTTATTTTACCTCTGCAGCAAAGGATCACAAAGATTATGGCTTCAGTGATAAGGTATCTTAGATGTCATATAATTCAACCTCATTTTTACAGAGGCTCAGAAAGGTTAAGTTACTTCTCTCAGATCTTTCCCCTTCTGTCTATTCCCATTGCTATATCTTAGTCCAAGCCCAAAATTCTGCTTACTTAGTCCTTTGTCCTTGAATGGGTGTTGCCTCAGGTAAACTAAGACCTAAGAAAGACATAATTTAGGTTGTCTTTGGGCCTTATGTTTTGCCATTGGACTTTGGTGACCCTGAAGGAGACAGTGAGACTGATGACTTTGCACAGCTCTTCCTCACTTAAATCCAATTTACACGTAAGTCAAGACATTGCCCTTGTTATGTCATCAGCCATCTGTGAGAATTAAGGATGAAGAACAACAAGAAGTCCAAATTCTCAATGGTACTTCCTTGGACTATTTCAATTGACCTTTAGTAAGTTTATTTTAACATAACATTATTATAAACAGAGGTTTCCACTTCAATTCTCTCTTTCCTTCAGCAGATTTGGTTGGCTCAGTCCTTAGCTGAAAATTCTGCAACAGCCCCCTATGTCTTATATAGTGAAGGACAAATTCCTTTCCCCAGTATTCCAACACCTCTGCAGTCAGCCACTGTCTGCCTTTCAAACCTAAACTCACCTCTGTGTATAAGGTATATTCCTATACCTTAACCTATAATTTTTGTGTCAAAGGCAACCTCCTGACAGGAAGGCAATAAGTAGGCTGGAGGCAGGGAGGGGCATCTCACATCTTGGATCATTACCCTTACACAGACAATCTGAGAACTTCAGTGTGCGATGCTCATCCCTACCCCTAGGGTATAGTCACCAACTCCCCTTATGAGCACACAAACTCCTGAGACTGAACATTAACAGATTTATTTAGGGTTTAATAGCAACCAGCTAGGGAGGCAGTAGAGAGTATTGGCTTGAGAGTCATGAAAACTTGACTCTACAATTTGCCAGCACCGTGACTTTGGGGGAAGATATTTAACCTTTCTGAAACTATGACAACTCTCTAAGACAACGAGTTAAGGATGAATTGGAATCTCAGCAGGTGGAGGGATCACTGAAGTTATAGTTCCTTAATATATTGCCTAATGGAAACCGGTGGGACTCTTGTCAGGGCCCATAGAAAATAGCCATAGCCGAATATCCATATATATATACGTATATATATATATATATATATATATATATATATATATATATGTTTATGTATATATATAAGTGAATGTGTATGTATGTATATATCTATGTGTATATGTATGTATATGTATGTATGTGTATATATATATATGTGTTTATATATATGTATATATATATATGTAAAAGAGAGAGAGCAGACACAGGGTGAGTTGAAGATGAAGGGAAGATACCTAAAAGAAATAAAATGAAATTAAGGGATGAGAGAGTAACATACTGAGAGAGGGAGATAGGGAGAGACAGAATGGGGTGGATTATCTCGCATAAAGGTGGCAAGAGGAAGCAGTTCTATGGGAGGAGGGGAGAGGGCAGGTGAGGGGGGAATGAGTGAACCTTGCTCTCATCAGATTTGGCCTGAGGGGGAATACCATACATACTCAGTTGGGTATCTTACCCCACAGGAAAGAAGAGGGAGGAAGATAAAAAAAAAAATAAAAGGCGGGGGGATGATGGAGGGGAGGGCAGATGGGGGTGGAGGTAATCAAAACAAACACTTTGGAAAGGGGACAGGGTCAAGGGAGAAAATTCAATAAAGCCGGATGGGTTGGGAAGGAGCAAAATGTAGTTAGCCTTTCACAACATGAGTATTGTGGAAGGGTTATACATAATAATACATGTGTGGCCTAGGTTGAATTGCTCAACTTCTTAGGGAGGGTGGGTGGGAAGGGAAGAGGGAAGAGAATTTGGAACTCAAAGTTTTAAAATCAGATGTTCAAAAACAAAAAAAGTTTTTGTATGCAACTAAAAAATAAGATACACAGGCAATGGGGCGTAGAAATTTATCTTGCCCTACAAGAAAGGAAGGGAAAAGGGGATGAGAGGGGAGGGGGGTGATAGAGGGGAGGGCTGACTGGGGAACAGAGCAACCAGAATATAAGCCATCTTGGAGTGGGGGGGAGGGTAGAAATGGGGAGAAAATTTGCAATTCAAAATGTTGTGAAAATCAATGCTGAAAACCAAATATGTTAAATAAATAAATTGCATTTAAAAAAAAAAAGAATAAAAAAATGTATACATAAAAAAAAAAAAGAAAATAGCCATAGCCATCCTTCTTCGGGGGGGGCGGGGTGCCTTGTACAGTCTTAATTACAGGATTGCCTTGAATCTAGGTGCTTGGGAGGAGCCCCTCATCTCTCTCCAATTTCTTTCCAATCCTTCCGTTTCCCCCTGGGAGCTGATTTAGGCTAGTCAAATTACCCAGAGATTTCTGAAAACATCTAGAAGAGAGAGGAAGGAGTCAACTACTACTCCCAGCACCTAAAAGGAATTTGTAATACCACTGAGGCAGGTATCTCACACTCCAGTCCAAGTGGACTATACTGTTTCCCCTGAACATGTCCTGGGATTTCCCAGCCAATCAATGCCAGGGGCTAAGGTGCTAGGGATACAAAAACAAAAAAAGGAATAGCCCCTGCCCTTGTGTTATTGTGCTCTGTGCCTGTAATGGCCCTTTTCCCTTCCTCTCTCTGCCTGATAAATTCTCACCCAGTCCTTAAGATGGATTTCGAATGTTACCTCCTCCAGGAAGAATTCCAAGATGATTCTCCCCTCCCCTTTGTGGAAAATAACCTTCCCTCTTGAACTTCCGGTGGCACTTTGTTTTGTCCCTTTTGGGTATAATATTGTGTACTATTGTTGTTGGTGCTTGTATCTTATCCTGTCATTGGACTGGGAGCTCTCTAAGATCAAGAACAAAGTCTTATACAAACTCTATATGATAGTGATAATAATAGCTAACATTTATGTGGCGCCTACTATGTACCAGGTACTTAACAAATATTATCTCATCTGATCCTCACAACTCTGGGAGGTAGGTGCTATTATTAGCCCCATTTTGTAGCTGAGGAAACTGAGGCAAACAGAGGTTCAGTGACTTACCCAGGGTCACACAGCTAGGAAGTACATGAAACTGGATTTGAATTCAGATCTTTCTAACTCCAGGCTCAGTGCTCTATCTACCATATCACCTAATTGCCCCATAATGAGCTAATATTTATATATTACCTACTATGTGCCAAGCACTTTACAAATGCTATCTCATTTGAACCTCACAACAACTCTGGGAAGGAGGTGCTGTTTTTATCCCCATTTTATAGCTGAAGAAATTGAGATCAAGTAACTTGGCCAGCATCACACAGGTAGTAAGTACCTGAGTCCATATTTAAGCTCAGGTCTTCCTGACTCTAGATCTGATGCTGTAATTGCTAAATCACCTAGCTGCCCCTAGTATCTCACTCAGTGCTTCTGCACACATTAGGTACTTAATAAATGTTTGTTCAATTATATTAAATTGAATTTTCAACTCTGTAACTCCTTTTCTCCCTTCTTCGTTTTCCATTCTCTCTCTCCTTTGGTTAACCATGACATCTAATTGAAGTATCTATTTTTCACATTTATTGAATAAGGTTTCACATTCTCTGGTCAAAATTTTAAGCTTTCCAATCTGTGTGTGTGATGATCTTTCTCTGTTTTGATCTCTCTCTCTTTCTCTCTCTCTCCCTCCCTCCCCCCCCCCTCTTCTCTTTCTCTGTGCTTCTGTCTGTCTCTCTGTACACCTCTCTCTGCCTTTTTGTCTCTCTCAAAAAGACTCCAACCTAAATCAAGGGGCTTTTAATTTATGATAGTCCTCAATCAATTTTTTTTCCCTTTATGGGTAAATGGTTCCAATAACAGCAGAGGTTTCCTCCTCCTACTCCAAATATAGCCCCAGTTCTGCTCCAGACTCCAGAGAGGCTCAGACCTCTGTTCTCCCTGTCCTCTCAATGGGGTCTCTAACAACCTTCAGCCTGGAGTTTGGCTCTGCCCCAGACCAGAACTAAGGGCTGGCCATGTAATTGTGGCTCATCATCTGCAATGCTGGGTTCACTTACCATCCTGTTGTCAGGAGAAATTCCCTGGGTCTAATTAAAACTGAGTGCACACACCACTGATTCCCCTGGGAGGGACTCGGCTTCCGCCTCCCATCAGAATCCAGAGCATAAAATGATGTTCACACATTGGGGCAGAGAACCAATTCCCTCGAGAGCCTAGTGTTTCTTGTGCTCATTCCAGACCCGAGGATTCAAACAGAAAAGATGTAAAGCTACCTTAGACAAAAGCCATTCTTGCTCTTGTCCCTTCTGGAAGGAGTAAACTCTCCAATGACCACAGTGGAGCGTGTAAGCTCTCCTCTTGATACGTGCTGAAAAGTGGGTGGATCTGGACTTCAGAGGACTGATGGTAAGGCAAGCTCCCTACCTCTCAGCAGAAAGGTGGTAGGCTATAGGTACAGAATGAAGCATACATTTTCAGTCATGTGACATGTTCATTTATTTTTCTTGATTCCAGAGTTCTAAGGGGAATGAGGAAGATATTGGAAAATTCCAATAACATTTTTAAAAAAGAGTATCACTAAGACATTTTTTAAAGATTTAAGTGTTGGGAGCCAGTGTGGCATAGTTGAAAAAGCCCTGAATGGGAACCAGGAAGCCTTGGTTCTAGCCCTTGCTGTGCTGTATTCTCTTAAACAAATTCATTCACCACTATGGACTTCAGTTTTCCTCTCTTTTAAATATGATATGGAGGCACAGTGAGTACAGCACCGGCCTTGGAGTCAGGAGGACCTGAGCTCATATCTGGCCTCAGACACTTGACACTCTTACTAGCTGTGTGACCTTGGGCAAGTCACTTAACCCCAATTGCCCTGCCTTCCCCCCTCAAAAAAACAAATAAGAAAACCCAAACAAATAAAGCATGATAAGTGATTTAAGTGGTCTCTAAAGTCTAATATTGTTGAAAAACTATAGGAACATGAAAGATAACTTGATAATTAGGAGTTTGGATGGCTCAAAAGAAGATACACATCCCTGATGATGACTGAAGAAAGGGCAAGGCAGGTTAAGGTGCTGGTGTCGATGGTAACTTGAGTGATGTTTGCATCTCCTTAGTGGTGACAGTGATTTCTGACAGATGGTGGTAGTGGTGGTAATGGTGATGGTGAATGTGCGATCATGGGAACTGATGGTGACAGTGATCCTACTCATGGTGGCAATGATGGTGATGGTGGTGATGATACTAATTTGCATTTATACAGTGCTTTAAGTTTTGCAAAGCAATCTACATATGCTACTTCATTTGAGTTTCACAACAACCCTTGGAGGTAGGTGCTAGTATTATCCTCATTTTACAGATGAGGAAACTGAGGCAGGGAGGTTATGTGACTTGCCCAGAGTCATATAGCAGTAAGTGTCTGAGGCAAGATTTGAACTCATGTCTTCCTGACTCCAGGTCCAGGAAGTTCTATGCAAAGCACCACCTAGCTAGCTTTCATTGACCATTCCTGCCAGGTGAGCTCACAACCTACCCATGGAAGCATCTCCATTCCTTAAAGTTGAAACACAGCAGGGAGCAAGATAGAAATACCAGTGAGGGGCAGGATGGACGCCTGCCAATGCTGGCCCATCTGTGGCTGGGAGCTATTTCCTACAGGGCTAGAGTCAGCCAGATAAAACTGATCTATTGAATGTTGCCGAGCTCCTGATGACCTCAGCTTGTTAGTGAGAGCCAGGCAGAAGGGGCTGCAGACCAATTCTGGACACAGGGCACGTTTTTATACATTTATATATAGATGAGTGGAGCTAGAGTGACTGCTTTCCTGGCAGGTATTAAACACCAGCTGTGTGTGTACATGTAGGTACAGATGAAACCCCCTCTTCTGAAGTTTGGGGGTGGGGGAGAAGACCAGGAAAACACAAGACCCAGTTCCTGCCTTCAAGAGCTTTCAGCTTAGTTGGAGCCACAAAACAATTCAGTTTACAATTTATTAGGCATTTATTGTATAGAAGGCTCTGGATTGAGGTCTGGGGATATATAAGACAAAAATGAAGTCATCTAGACCCTAAAGTGGTAAAGGTTCTAGTGAAGGTGGTGGTAGTTGGGGAACACTGGTATACAAGTAAGTAAATATAACATCCATATATAATAATACAAAGTAATTTCAAGAGGAAAAGAGTACTAGAACTGGGGGTGGGAGGGGGTGGTCAGGAAAGGCTCTCTATAGGAGGTGGCACCTGAACTGGACTTTGACGGAAGCTAGAGATTCTATGAGGAAGAAATGCATTTCAGACATGGAGGACCGCTTGTGCAGAAGCATGGAGGCAGGAGATGAAATACTGTGTCTGTTTCTGATTCTGGTGTGAATAAGGTAATAGCTGAATGTGAAAATCCTGATCTTTTGCTCCTCTATCTTGGAGCTTTTGGTCTATTACTGCTGTCCTGACCACCACTGGGAACCACATGCATAGTACTCTTCTCTATCATTGCTTTGGACATTTTCTTTCTCTGAGTAGGAGGCCAGATATCCAAACTCTCAAACTTGGTTATTCCAAAGGGAATCCCTAAGGCTTGCACTATCTAAGAAACTCCCACTTGTCTAGCTAGAAGATTGGATTTTGGAACAGTGTTGCCTAGGAAATCTCCCTTCTTTGGATAGAAGGACAGATTCTAGTACTTTTGAACTCAGGGTTAACCACAAGGCAAATACTGAGTTTGGCAAAAATCCCTCTTCTCTGGCTAGAAGGTTAGATTCTGAGATCATGTTGCTTTGGAAATCTGACTCTCCCTCTAACTAGGAGGCTGAGGTTTAAGAAATAAATTTCATTTCCTGAGAAAAATCCTCCCCACCCCCACCTGCCCACCTCCACCCCCACCTCACTCCTGGCCACATAGACATCACATCTCTGCTTCTGCATGTGCCTCTGCTGCCAAAGTCGCGAAGAATGTTCTGTCATTAACAGGTTGTTTCTCCCCCCCACCCCCATCTCCACCTGCTGCTCTTTCAGAATCTCTTCAGAAGAAAGGTACAAGGGAAAAGGCAAACAAATTTCTGGAAATAACTTGGAGAGGAAAGTGTCGAAAGGCATGTAAATGCCATAGTCTGAACTGAGCATATCAAGGAGGGAGGAGAGAATTGGTTTGGTCTAAAATAACCTCATTTGAAGGATATGAGAATAAAGAGGCCAATATGAGAAGGCTTCCTGGAAGAGATGAGATTTTCTTTTTATTTGTTATTCTGACTCTTTATCCCCTGGGGCATTCATCTGCACTGGCCTGAGTGGGGTAAGAGCCCCTGGGAGGGCAATTTTAAACAAAATGGAGGTGGATAAACCAAAGAGATGCCCAACCTCTGGGTTATGTAAGTGTCACATAGGGGATCTCAAAGACCTTTCACGCCTTTGAATACATGATTCTCAAGAGCTAGTTCTAACATTTTGTGTTCTTAGGTACCTTCCAGCTCTGACATTTTATATTTAAGTGTCTCATCCAGCTTAGACATTGTATTTTCTTAGGGGCTCTTAAAAGAGGCATTTTAGCTCTTTAAATACCTAGGCATTACCATGACAAAGCTTGGTTCCAAAGATGAGATAAGAAAATGCACCACCTTCCCTGTTTTTCAGAGGTGGAGGACTACAGGTGTGGAACGTTGCATATGGTGTCAGACTCATTTGTTGTGTTGGTTTGTTTCACTGATCCACTCCCCTCCTCCCTTCTGATTCTTTGTTACAAGAGATAGCTTACTGAGTAGAGGAGGAGAGACAGATAGATAGATAGATATGTATGTATATGGAAATTAAGGTCATGAAAAAGCAAAATATAGAAATAAAATTAATTATATTTCTGCATACATGGAAGAATACGTGCAAAAACATACATACATATATGTATATATATAATACACAGACATTGCCACCCCCACCCCCACCCCCAGTAGAGATAGGGAAGAGCTGGGATCAGAATATAAAAATCTTTTGGTTGTTGTAGCCAAGACCTAGGCAAAATTCTTATCTCTTGGCTCAGCTTGCAGCTGGCTCCCCTCCATTCCTGAATCATAATGGAGCTGTCCAGGGTTCTGATTCAGGTCTCCTGACCTTGCCATTCTGGCCCCCATTTCATCAACTTCCCTCAGACCTGGCCTTTTCACCAGACCTTGCAATCCATTAACCAAAATCTTTATTGAATTCCTCCAGTGAACTGGCTCTAGTAAGGGTCAGGTCATAGGAAAGACACACATATAAACACACAGGGCCTGAATTTGAGAAGGCGCAAAGCTGACTCTTGGAGTGAGACACATACGAAAAACAGAAACTGTTCAAGTACTAAATTGTATGACTGCTGGTGCTTTGGGATATTAGAGAAGGGAAAGCTCACTGGGGTCATGGGATCATAAAACTAGAGCTTAAGTGACCTCAGAGGCCACCTAATACAGCCCCATCATTTTATAGAGAAGGAACTTGCTATCCAAAGAGGTTAAGTGACTTGCCCAAGGTCACACAGATAGTAAAAAACAGACAAAATTTTAACTCAGGTCCTCTTTCTCTCAATTCAGCACTGTGTTTCCTACCTACAAAAGCAGGGTGTGGTCTCTAGGGGCTTCCCAACTTTAATGCTTTTTGTTCTCCAGACCTTTCCAGCTCTGATGTTTTGCTTTTTATATTTTAATGTCCCTTTCTTTTTGCTTTGACATTCAATGGTCTGTGTTCTAAGGTCTCATCCAATTCTGACACTTGTTCTAAGACCTTTTCAGTTCTAATTGTCTATGTTCTCTTTTATAATGTCCTTTCTGATTCTGATATTCTACATTCTCGAGTCCCTTTGAGCTCTGACATCCTGTGTTCCATGTTCTAAGGTACTTTCCAGCTATGACATTCTCTGTTTTATGTTCTAACATTTTTTGTGCTAAGACCTAGTTGGTTCACAAAACCTCCTCTAGACTTGATCTCCTCTGTGGCTATGGGTTGAGGAAATATGTGGATGTCATTGCTTCTCACTGGCCTCCTCCTACTCCCCCCAGAGGGAGGGTGAACTCACAGGCTATAACAGCTGGGAGATGCTGAGCTCACAGCTCCCTGGCCTCAATGATGTCACCACCAGTAAGGTCCTGTCACTGGGAGGGGGTGTGAGAACACAGAGCAGAAATAGCTTCTCTCAGCAGCTGCACAAAGGCTTCCAGGTGAGGGCTGAGGATGAGCAAAGTGAGATAGATAAAATAAGAATCTTCCTCAACCTGGGGCTCCCACCAGCACCACCATGCCCTGAGCCTGAACTTCAACCTCAAAAAACCCCCTCAAATTCCTTAGCTTGGCATTCAAGCCCTCAATGTTCTACTCTATTCTATCCCCTCCCTCTGCTCCCACCAGGCTATTATCCTCCTCTCCTCAAACCCCCAACCTTGTTCCTATCTTCAGGTTTTACTCATGTAACATAATTAACAATAATAATAGCTAGAATTTGTGTCATTTTAAGATCTGCAAAATGCTTTATTTGTGTTATATTATTTGATCTTCACAACAACTCTGTAAGGTAGGTGCTATCATCCCCATTTTATAGATGAGGAAACTGAGGCTGAGAATGGCTAAGTGACTTATTTGCCCAGAGTTGCAAAGCTAATAAATGTCTGAGTCAGGATTTGAACTCAGGTCTTCCAGACATACCCACCATACCCAACTTGCAACAACCCCTCTCTTCTTCTCTTTAACACCTCTCATCCTTCAAGGTTCATAACACACCTCCTCCAGAAAGCCTGCCCTGACTTCCTCTTCCCTTGCTCTCTCCCCCATGGTCTCTCCCTCTCCTGATCACCCTGATTTTTATTTCATAGGATCATAGGATTTAACTGGAAGGGACTTGAGAGATCATCTGGTCCAACCTCATAGATAATGCTCCTTGGAGTGTTCTTTCATTGTTCTGTGTGAGCCAGTCTCTAACTGTAACAATCACTCTCATTTTTGTAGTAGTCAGTTGGTTGACAAGCATTCATTAAGTACTTCTTGTGGACCAGGTACTGTGTTAAGTGCTGGGAATACAAACAGCCCCTACCCTCAAGGAGCATATATACTAACAGAAGTGACAACATGTAAGTAACTAGATAGCAAAGTGCTCTGATTACAAAGCTTTCCCTGAAGGCATCGAGTGCAAATGTTACTATTATCTCCATACTGTGGAGGAGGAGGCTGAAGCTCAGAGAGTTAAAGTACTTTCCCTATACTCACAAGCTGTTAAGGACCGAAGCTAAAATTCAAGCTAAAGCCTCATGATTTAAGTCTAGTGCTCTTTCTGCTTCACCAACTGCCCCTCATTCGCAAATCACTAAACCGAGACCCCAGAGAATAGATCAGGGCTTTTGGCCATTGAATAGTGATAATGAGGATGATGATGATGGTGATGATGGTGATGATGATGGTGACGATGATGACGATGGTGATGATGATTCTTTTTATGGGTCCAAGGGCTTTCACCTCTATTCTCCTCATTGGTTGTCATGGAATCATTGACTACCAGAATCTCAGAATAAGAAGTGGCCACAGAAGGCACTTAGTCCAAGCCCTATTTGAGCAGAAATCAAACCAAATTAATAAACATTTATTAGGTATCCGCTATGTGCAGAGAGTCCTGTGCTAGACTTAGACAATGCAATTCCCTGACTTCAAGGAGTTTCTAATCTACCAGATAAATGGGACAAGTGACCATAATATACAATATTTACACAATAACTGTATTTGAGAGATGTAAACAATGCATTAGGTAGGGTCTGAGGAGGAAGGGAATTGCCAACCAGGGAGGATGACACTTGAGGAAGTGGCACTTGGGTTAGGTTTTAAAAGATGGAAAGGAGTTGAACAGGTTAAGATGGGGAGGGAGGATATTTTAGGCAAAGGATATCTTTGTCTCAGAAAAGGCATGAAAGTTGGAGCACACAGGTCCAAGATCACAGAATCATCAACTTTGGGCACAAGAGTAAAATTTTGATGGGGAATAACAAAAAAGAGGGCTGGAAATATAGGGCAACATCAGATTATGGATGACCTAGAATACTAGAATAGAGAACTAGAACTTTACTTAGGCATTATTAGGAAGCTATTGAAGAATTTTGAGCTGAGGAGCAACATGAAAAGATCCTTGTCTTTAAAGAAAGATTATTCTGGAAGTGTCATGAAAGCTCGATTGAATTAGTGAGCAAATGGGGCTGAGAAGATCTATAAGGAGGCCTTTGTACAGTAATAATCTAGGTGGTTGTAATGAAACCTTGAACTAGAGTGGTTGAAAGGGGACTGTGTGATTCTGAGTAAGTCATTTCTTTTCTCTTTGCCTCAGATTTTTAGGACCTAACAACTGGTTAAATATAAAAGCTAGTGGAGAGGAAAAAGTCAGAGATAACAACAAGGTTCAAACATGGGAGGTCAGGTGGACGGTGGTAACATGCAGAAATTGTGAAGTCAAAAAGAGGAGCAGGATTGGGGGAAGATCATGACAAGCTTGATTTAGGACATGAAGAATTTGAGGTGGAGATGTCCTGTAGGTAACTGGAGATATAGGTCTGGAATGCAGAAAAACACCAGAATTCATGCCTTGAGATATAAATGTGGGATCATTTGAATAGATGTAGCAATTGAAGCCATTAGGAGGTATGAGATTGCCAAGGTAGAGGGCAAATAGAGAGGAGAGACTTGGGAAACACCAACATTAAGGGGTCAGAAAGACAGTGAGAATCCAGGTAAGGAATCCTCCTCATATCTCTGACAAGTAGTCATCCAGCCTTTGCTTGAAGACCTGTGATGACAAGGAATCTACTACCTCACCAGACAGCCCATTCCACTTTGGGGACAGCTGTGATTGTTAGGAAGTTTGTCCTTGGGGGCAGCTAGGTGGCACAGTGATTAGAGCACTGGCCCTGGAGTCAGGAGGACCTGAGTTCAAACCTGGCATCAGACACTTGACACACTTACTAGCTGTGTGACCTTGGGCAAATCACTTAACCCCAATTACCCTGCCTTCCCCCTGCAAAAAGAAAAGAAAAGAAAAGAAAAGAAAAGAAAAGAAAAGAAAAGAAAAGAAAAGAAAAGAAAAGAAAAGAAAAGAAAAGAAGAGAAAAGAAAAAAAGGAAGCTTGTCTTTGTAAGGAGCTAAAACTTGCTTCTCTGTAACTTCCACCTATTGAATTACAAAGAATCACAGAATTCAAGAATTGGAAAATACCTCAGCAACTATCTAGTTCAACCCCTACCTGAAAGGAATCACCATTATAATACACTCAAAAATGTATTTATCCAGCCTGTGCTTGAAGACCTCCAGAGAAGGAGAATCCACCATCTTTTCAGGCAGCCCATTCTGACCTTGGACAGCTCTCATCTTTGAACATCCAGCCCTAATTGGCCTATTGTCAATTTCAACCCATTCCTACTGTTTCTGCCCTATAGGACCAAGTAGAATAAGGCAGATCTCCTCTTCTCATGACAGCCCCTCAAATCAGGATAGAGACTGTATTCCCTGTAAGTCTTCTCAAGGGTAAACATTCCTGGTTTCTTCAACCAAATCTTCCTACATCCTAGTTACCCTTCTTTGTCACACAACCCCAGCTGTTGTTACAACTGCTTTATGGCAAGAGACAGGTTATGGATTATTGTCATTTTACAGAGGGCAAAAGTAAGGTTCAGAAGTTAAGTAACTTTTCCCAGGTTACCACTTTGCAATGAACCAGCACAAGGATCCTAGGACTTGAGCCTACCCCCACACCCAGGTATACACAAGACAAAGAGGACCGAGACCTGAGGACACTTCCCAGTACAACCTGGGCAGAAATTATTCCCTGACAGCCTCATATTGAGGTGGAAGGTAGAAGGACAGATAGAGATCAGGGCTGAAGCAGTTGAATTTTCTGCAGTTGCAGGAAGTTAGAGCTAAGAGTTGGTGCCTTGACTTCAAAGGCTGCCAAAGGGTGGAGGAGGGAAGGATCTGGCCAGGAAATTCTCTTTGAAGTGAAGGGGAAAAGAGTATCTGGTGATGGTATGAGTTATCACTAGAAACTGTCTCAAGGGCCCTGAATATAGCACAGATACGCACTTGTGTAAATGTGCAGACATAAATGGACATACACATATACTCATGCACAGAACACTTGACATGCACAACTCATGTAAAACATACATATAATATGCACACCGAAATATATGTGCACATGTAAGTGCATGTATATCCTGATGCACATAGACAAATACATGCATGTACATTCACATGCAGAAACACACATACAGATACGTGAATACAGAACCTGAATTGGAAGGTCATCTAATCCATAGAATACCTAAACAAGAATCCTCTCTACAATGTACTGGGTAAGCTAACGTATGTAAAGCATTTCGCAGAGCTTAATACTAACTAAAAATGTCTGTTGTTATCTTGTTTTCATAATTTTAATGCCATCAGAGAGAAACAATCTGAGAACAAGTCATTAACCTATTATTCTTTGTTTATGTTTATGATGATGATGGTGATAATAATGGTGGTGGCGGTGGTGGCGATATGGGCCTTGTGAAAGGACATCCACTACCTCTGGAAGCAGTTCATTCCACTTTTGGACCAGTTGTGAGTTTTGCCATCTGGAGCCAACCAGGACAAGACTCAATTCCTCTTCTCTATGGTAACCTTTCAAGTACTTAAAGACAGTTATCATATTCCCAGCTGATTTTTCTCTTCTGCAGGCTAAACACCTGTCAGTCCTTTAACTGATCCAAACATGGCATGATCTGGATGCCCTCCCTTTACTCTCCTGCTTGCCTCCCTATGGACATTCTCCAGTTTATCAATAACCTTCCTAAAATATAGGGCACAGAACTGAATGTAATACTTCATCTGGGCACTAATCAGGACAAGAGCATCATCTTCCTAGTCCTGGGCATTTTGCCTCTTCTAATGTAGCCCAAGATTGTATTAGCTTTTTGGATGCCATATCACTGTTTATAGAGGCAGCATGGAATAGTGGGTAGATACTAGCTGGCTTTGGAGCCAGGAAGACCTGGGCTCAGTTCCTGCCTTCAACTCGGATATGTTGTGTGACTTAACTTCTCAGTACTCTAGGTAACTGAAAGTTGAAAAAAAAATTCTAACATACATTGGGAGAAGGCATCTTCTCAGCTGGGAGTTCTCTGCATCAAAGAGACCACATGGCCAGTCCCCCTCCTTGCCATATTGTCAATGCATATCAAATTTGCAGCACACAAAAGCCCCCAGATATTTTTCAGATGAATTCCTGAATTGCCATATGCCTCCTTTTATTTTTAACTTGATTTTTTGAACCCAAGGATAAGACTTTGCATTTGTTCCTATTATATTTTGCTTTCTTGGATTCAGTTTGATATTTCATCCTGTTGAGATCTTTTGGGATCCTGACCATATCATCCATGATGTTAGATATCCCTAATTTAATTAATAAGAATGCCATCAATTCCTCTCTATAAGAAATTGATGAGATGCTAAATAACTCAGGGCTACACATAAATTCCTGGGACACCTCGCTAGAGTCTTCCCTCTACAGTGGCCACAGAGTCACAGAATCTCAAAGTTGGAAAGCACCTCTGAGGTCATCTACTGAGGTCCACCCCTACTAGACAAAGGATCCTCCCCACAACTTTGCTAACAAGTGGGTCTCCACCCTCTAATTGAAGGCTTCCGGTGTTGGGAAAGTCTCTAGTTTCTATGAACACACAAATGCACAGATATGCTCAAATTTAGGTAGTGAGTGAAATAATCCAAAAGAGCAACGGCCTTTGCCATCATCACTTTGCAGAAGTCCTGGGGCATCAAGGTCTATATTATCCTTAATTTCCTCACATATCTGTGATGTCTGTACAACTGGCCCCTTCCTACCTTTCCAGTTTTCTTACACCTTATTCCTCTTCACATACTCCATGATCCAATGCCCCTGGCTTTCTTGACATTCCTTTCATACCACACTCTACCTGTTGACTCCATGCCTTTTTCACTAGTCCCAGGTCTGGAATGCTCTCTCTTCTCAACCTGCCTCTGGCTTCCTTCCAGATTCAGACTTAGACTCAGCTCAAATCCCACTTTCTGCAGGTTGCCTTTACCAGTCTCCCCCCCCCACCCACCTCCCCACTGCTTAGTGGCTTCCCTCTGAAATTACGTCCCATTTACACTGTATATATCTTGCATGTACATGTTTGCACACTCTCTCATCCATTAGAATGTAAGCTCCTTGAGGTCAAGGATCATGGTGTTTTGCCTTTCTTTGTTTCCCCAGCACTTAGTGCAGTGCTCAGTACACAGTAAACACTTAATTGTGCTTGTTGACTGACAACCGTATTCTTGAGCATGTGAAAGTCTCTGGTGGGGGAGATTAGTGGCATGATGCAGTGAAGAGAGTGCACCTACCATCCAGGGTTGTTGTGAAGATAAAATGTGATACTTGTAAAGCATTATGCAAACCTTAAAACACTGTATAAATGCTAGCTATTATCTATTAGTAATTGTGATCAATCCCATTTATATCACCCTTTATGGTTCACAAAGTGCTTTCCTCATAACAACCCAGTGAGATAGGCAGTTTAAGAATTATTATCCCCATCTCAGAAATGTAAAGTGGATGATCCCCTTTGCTGGAGTGGTAGGATACACAGATAAGAAACAGTCTCTGAGAGCTCATAGGATTAGAACTGAAAGAAACCTTAGAAATGGACTAATTGGTCCAGTCTTCTCACCTTATAAGTGAGGAAGAGAAAATGCATGTGTTTAAGTGACTCATGTGATGCCTCATAGTCAGTCACATAGCTGGTATTTAAACTCATGTCCCCTGACTCAAAATCCAGGGCTCTTTCCAATTTGATTGGTTGATTCCTCCAAGAAGCTCCATTTTAAGAAGGATGCATGGATCAGCCATGTCTTCATTCCTCTACCAGGACCCCACACCAAGTATCATCATTCCCCCCTCTTTTCAGATTCCTTTTATGTGTTGTTTTCTCCTATTAGAATGCAAATTCCTTGAGGGCAGGGATTGTCTTTATATCTGTTTGTATTTATTTGTATTCCTAGACCTTAGTACAGTGTCTAGCACACAGTAAGCACTTAATAAATGCTCTTTGACTTCACTTGACTCTATCACAATAGGACTTATGCAGAGTCAAGTAGTTAGTGGTCAGTGGAAGCAATCCTGGATTCCAGGTTTCTGGCACCTCAGTCCGGTGCTCCTTTTCCTAGAGCACAGGCTTGGGCTATGGGCTGGAGGGACATCAGACCCAGCTCCCCAATGTGTCCTCCTGTCCTCTCAGAGTCCATCTGCATATGTGAAGGCCTGTGTTCCCTGGTTAGAGCACCCTTGCTGGGAGTCTTTTTCAAGCAGCTCTCCCTTTCACTAAAACTCTTGATAAATACTTCATATTCTTCTTGCAGAGAGATGTGGGCTAGGTGAGATTATAATAAGATAGATTCAGAACTGGTCGACTGGCCAGACCCAAAGTTATGACTATTTCAATGTTACTTTGGCAAGAAGTCTCCAGTGGAGTGCCCTGAGGATCTATACTTGGCCCTATGCTGTTTAACTTTTTTTTAAAATGACTTAGAGAGAGGCATAAATGGTACCCTTATCCAATTTGCAGATGAAAAAATGTTGGAAGAAATAGTTAACACACCAGATGAGAGTGTCGGGATTCAAAAAATCTTGACAGACTAGACTAAAGCATTAGATTCACTCTAATGGGTTGGAGCTCAATAGGGAGAAAAATTAAGTCTTGACTTTGACAAAATAATCAACTTCACAAGGGCAACATAGGGGAGCCATAGTGATAACGTATTGTCTAAAAGAGACCTGGGGTGTTAGCAATCTAGCAGCTCCATATGAGGCAGCAGTATGATGGGGGTAGCCAAAATAGTTAATGGCCTGGGCTGCAGTAAGAGAAGTATAAAAGCTTGTAGGAATAAGATAGCAGTGGTTCCTCTGTACTCTACCTGGTCCAATCAAGTGTCATCTCCAGTAGTCCTGGTCTATATCTGGCCACTGGACCCAGATGGCTCCAGAGGAGAAAGTGAGGCTGGTGACTTTGCACAGCCCTCCTTCACTTCTCTGACATCATGGTCCTCTTTGAGAATAAAGGACGAACAACAACAACCTGGTCCTATCACAGCTAGAATGCTACGTTCAGATCTGGATGCCACAGTTTGGTGTGGACATTAATGAGCTGGGGAGCATCCAGAGGAAGGGAACCAAGATGGTGAAGGGATGTGAGTTCATGTTGTATGATGAATGGTTTGAAAAAACTGGACATAATTAACCTGAAGAAGAGAAGGGATACTTGATATCTGTCTTCAAGCATTTAAAAGCCCGGTGAGTGAAAACAGGAATAGACTTGCTCTAGTTGGCCCCAGAGGGAAAAGGGGTGGAAGCTTCAAGGTAACCCATTTAGATTTGAGGTCAGGAACAACTTCTAAACAATAAACTGTCTGAAGGAGAAATGGACTGCCTGAAGAGATGGTGGGCTACCTCTCATTGAAGGTCTTCAAGCAGAGGCCAACAATTTGTTGGGTCTGTTATGGGTGGTATTCCTTTAGAGTATGGTTCCTTTTTCTTTTTTTGAGGCAATCGGGGTTAAGTGACCTGCCCAGGGTCACATAGCTAGTAAGTGTCTGAGACTAGATGGTTTCTTTTTCTTTTCTTTCTTTCTCTCTTTCTTTGTTTCTCTCTTTCTTTCTTTTTCCTCCTTCCTTCCTTCCTTCCTTCCTTCCTTCCTTCCTTCCTTCCTTCCTTCCTTCCTCTCTTTCTTTCTTTCTTTCTTCCTTATTTTTTGAGGCAATTAGGGTCAAGTGACTTTTCCAGAGTCACATAGCTAGTAAGTATCTGAGGTCAGATTTGAACTCAGGTCCTCTTGACTCCAGAGCTGGTGCTCTGCACCACCTAGCTGCCCCTTAGAGTATGGTTCATACCAGATGGCCATTGAAGTCCCTTCCAACTCTCAACTTCCATGGTTCTGTGATTCCTCTGGGCCCCAAAGGGTGGGGGAGGGTAGACAGGCAAGATGCTCTGATGATTCCTTCCTTACCTAGATCTGACTTCCCTTAAACAAACTCTATCATGCAGGGAGAAGGAAATGGACAATCTTTTTCCTACTTTCTGAGTCTTCCATTGGGTACTCTTTCCATCTCCCAGACTGAGCCTCAAATGCTCCTCAATTTCAGGGGAAGGAATGGGGTGCTACTCTGAAGGAAAAAAAGAAAGGGGTTATCCTTGATGAACTTTGAGATTGAATTATTCTGCTTTTTGAATAATCCATACACTCATTCAAAAATCATTTATTAAGTATCTAATGTATTCAGGGCTGGAGGAGATACAAAGTTAAGACAAGGCTGAGTCCATTACCCTCATGGAGCTCACAGTCTATTAAAGAGGATAGATAAAACGATGTGGTGAAGAAGTATGGGCTTACATATCAGACATCAGGAGCCCCGAGTTCTTTCCTGGGCCCTCAGTTTCTTCATCTCTGAAATGGGACTAATAATGCCTGCCCTACTTACCTTACTTTGTACTTAGCAGGAATGTACTGTAAAGCATAAGCGACTGAATTATGTGAAGTATTATTATAAGACACAAACAGAAATAACAGTAACACACACCAGGCCATGCTAAGAACACCAGGGAGGTGCAAACGAAGTGTTATGTGAGGTGGTTAGGGATTAGGGATGTGGGGAGGGAAACATTTCACATCTCTCTGCTAGCTCAGCCCTCTCCCCCCTTTTGGAAAGCTCCTCCAACAGCGAGCAAAGCTCACAGGATCTAGGCTTGGAAGGGACCTTAGAGACGATGATGATGGTGATGATGGTGATGATGGTGATGGTGATGGTGATGATGATGATGATGATGGTGATGGTGATGGTGATGATGGTGATGGTGATGATGATGATGATGGTGATGACGATGATGATGATGATGGTGATGATGGTGATGATGATGATGATGATGGTGACGATGCTGATGGTTATGACGACGATGATGATGATGGTGATGATGGTGATGGTGATGATGATGGTGATGGTGACGATGATGATGGTGATGGTGATGATGATGATGATGATGGTGACAATAATGATGGTGGTGATGACCGAAACTTTCTCTAGCACTTTGCAGAGCACTTTGCATACACTAGTTCTTTTTGTCCTCTATCAACACCCCTGTGAGGTCAGTTTTGCTAGTGTCACCATTCTTATTTTTCAGATGAGGCAGCTGAGTCTCAGGGAGGACAGGTGATTTGCCTAAGGTCACATAGCTAATGAGTCCAGGGCAGAATTTGAACTCAGCTCTTCTTAACCCCTAGTCCAAGAAGATCCACTCCAACTTGCTGCCCCTCACTCATTATCTGATCCAGAGAGGAGAGTTGAAGGAAGTGAGCTGTCCAAGGTCCTGCAGGTGAGTAAGTAGAGAACCAGAACTGGAGCCCAGGACTCTGGATTCCAGATATTGACACCACCCTGATCCACATGTGTCTCCCTTAATAGACTTTGTGATCCAAAATCAAGTGCTCCTGCCAGTACACCACAGCCTCCCCCTGAGACGAGGAAGAAGCAAAGGAATCGTGGTCCGCCTGCCTAGACTTGCCTCCTGTCAGACTGCCTCCCTGCCACCCACGGCAGGAGGCTTCCCAGACTAGGTGGGCTGGCTTAGAGACACTTGCCTCCCACCCTCTCCCCCTCCCTGTCCCTGTCTAGCTGTGGGCACTGGCACCATATGTCCCTGATACAAGAAGTAAAATAACAAGCCCACATTAGACAGCTCAGTCGAGGTGATCAGTTTGGGGGAGGGGAGAAGGGAAATTATCTTGGGGTCTTGGCACGGTGATGTCTGTTGTGTATGTGGTGTGAGTGTGGGTCCTGCACCTGACAACAGCAGCTTCTGGAGAGTAGAAGGTTCCTGACCAAGAGCACAGTCTGGGCATGGGGTCAAGTGACCTGGATCTGCCATTTGTCACCTGTGACCTTCATCAAGTCGCCTATTCTCTTTATGTCTCAGTTTCCCTACTTACAAAGGGAAGGAATTGGACTAAACTTCTAAGGGTCCTTGTGGGTCTAAATCCCATGATAAGGCATTTGATCTCTTAAGTGACTCTTACTTAAGGAAACTTAAGTTTCCTTACCTGTAAAATGAGGATATAGATTCTTGCTTTATCTCTCTCACAAGGTTGCAGAGAGGAAAGAGCTTTGCAAACTGTAAACCACCAAAAGGAATAGGGGGTGTGAAGGTTTTCATTTTCATTTTGGGGGTATTTTTTACTGTTTTTATCTTGTTATGAGTCTTCCTTGGACAAGTTCTCCCCATACACAAATTGACCTCTGCCCTGTCCTGTGGATTCCAGTCTGGATTATTTCTCTGTTGTTCAGAGTGCAGGACACAAGGAAAGGAGGAGATCAGAAGAATTGGAACAAGGATGAGACCCAGGGGAACTGTAGTTAACAGCTCATCCTCTCTGTCTCTGTCTCTGTCTCTGTCTCTCTGTCTCTGTCTCTGTCTCTCTCTCTCTCTCTCTCTCTCTCTCTCTCTCTCTCTCTGTGTGTGTGTGTGTGTGTGTGTGTCTGTCTGTCTGTCTCTCTGTCTCTCTCTCTCCCTTCCCTCCCTCCTTCTCTCTCTCCTCTCTCTCTCTCTCCCTGCCTCCCTTCCCCCTCTCCCTTTTCTTCCCTCCCTCCCATTCTTTTCCTCCTTTCCTCTCCCCCCTCTTCCCAAGCCCAGCTCTGTCTTTTAAAAATAGACCCAAAGAACAGGCCTTGTTTGGATGGGAGCAATTATGGGTTCCCAAGCTCTGTATCTTCTCATTATTAAAAGTAGAGAGAGCAGAAAGATGCAGAGAGAGCCAGGAGAGGGGGACAGATGAGGGCCTCTATGATAGGCTACACCATCCAGGCCAGAAGAGGTCCCTAGGGTGAGCTTCAAGGTCCTCTCCCTAACCTTCCTAGGAGACCTTCATCTCTGGGCTTGCTTGTCCCTCCTCTCTCACTTAACTGGGCCCAGAGTCAGAGCTTCATAAACTGTCAGAGTTGAGAAGGAATAGCTCTAAGAATGGGCAGAATTGATGGCCACCTGCATGAGATTTCCAGGGCCCAGGGAGACTCTGTCCCACCCACAGACCTTCTCTTATCAAATCCCACAGGCCTGAAATCTCCTCCCCAGGAACCCCAGCTTCTTCCTCCTCCTTCAGACTTAGAATGTAGTTCTTTGGGCAAGAGGGAGCCCATAGACATTAAGGGGTAGGGGTGGAGTTCAGAGTCCCTCCTATCAGGTGTATAGGAATGTCAAAGAGGGCGCTGGGGGGCACTGGGCACCTGTGGTACTTCGGGGTGGGACTCCTTGAGCCTGCTCACTGATGCACTCACTCATTCATGCTTACTCACACATGCAGTCACATATGCACATCCAATTGCTCATCCAGACACACGTGTCCACATTCACCCAACTCTGATCCCATGGACTGTCACCCAAACACACTTGCACATCCAGCATAGATTCACACACTCACACTCAATTGTGTACACAGTCTCACAACCTTCCCTATATGATGTCTGCCGGGCCACATGTGGACAGTCACTCTTTAGGGTGCTCCCTACCAAGGAAGCTGGAGTCTGCTAACATCCTAATCATCAGAACTGTCTCATCATGGAATAAACTGACTGGGGTGGGTAGTGAGCTACCTGTCACTGGAGAGGGATGACCACTCGTGAGGTAGGTCATAGCAGCAATTCCTTTTCAGGTATGTGTTACAAGCCAAGATGGCCTCTGAGGTCCTTTCAAATTCCAAGCTTCTGTGATTCTGTGATTCTGTGCTACAGGCAGCTGAGGGACAAAGAGAGAAAGTGGGAGGAGAAAAAGCTTCCAATTATCTCCAGCCCCAGACCCTCAGATGCACACACAGTTCTCCAAGACATATACACATGCTCCCCATGATGTACATACCATCTGTGCAGCTGCTTGCTGAACTCACCTGGAACCTCCCCAATCCCGGGCATGCCCCCAAGACCCCAGCCTACTCTTGCCTCTCTCTCTCTCTCTCTCTCTCTCTCTCTCTCTCTCTCTCTCTCTCTCTCTCTCTCTCTCTCTCTCTGTCTCTCTCCTCTCTCTCTCTCTCTCTCTCTCTCTCTGTCTGTCTGTCTCTCTGTCTCTCCTCTCTGTCTCTGTCTCTCTCTGTCTCTCTCTGTCTCTCTCTCTCTCTCTCTCTCCTAACTCCCCAAGGGTCCATCCCCCACATCAGCATCAGAATCTATATTCCTACAGGACCATGATTGCCTGATCTGCCATTCCAGGTAGAGGGGCAGCTAGCTCCCCACCCTAGACACATGTTTGCATGTGCACATAGATGAGACACATGGAGGCACATACAAGCATACAGGTAAATCTATGAGCCTCTATTCCACCTCCTGAAAAGAATACCTGTTCAGACACACCCCTGGATCTAGAGGCACAGACACCTGCGAGTGTGCAAACACAGACAATCCCCCACCTCCAATCTGTCTCCTGAGCCAAAAAGCTTTTGGGAATGTGCTTGAAAGCTCAAGGCAGTTGGTTGCTTGTGAAGGATGAGGAATGAGGGACATAATAAACATTACACATATCCCCCTTGAAATTTAGTTTGGATTTCATCAAATCCTTCCCAGCGCCGATGGGGGGCATGTTTGATATTCAGCCCTCATTCTCCGGTTTCTGCTGCTTTGCTACTATGCATGCACACACACGCACGGCGTGCACACACACACACACACACACATGCACACATACACACACACGTGCACACACACATACACATAATCAAACAATACATACATGCAAAGGCATGCATGTATATACGTGCCTGTTCTGCTCACAGCTCCATATATGAACACCAGTGCGCATATGTGGTAGGAAATTGAAGTGAATCAAACCAAAACCTCCCCCCCCACACCCTGGGCTTCTAAGCCCCCCTACCCACAGGGCTGCTGCCTCCAGCCAGGCTTTTCAAGACAGGCTGATGGGGCCCTGCTGCCTGTAACAGTCACTAGACAGAGGGAAGAGGCTGCAGGAGCTGGTATTATTCTAGTCAGAGTTATTATCCTATAGAGACAGTGCAGTGCAGAGGAAAGAGCCCAAGGCCAGGCAGAGGAGTTCTAGGCTTGTTTCTGCTACTGCGTCTGCGTGATATTGGCCCATTCCCTTCTCCTCACTGGGCCTCAGTTTCCCCATCTTTAAAATGGCAGTGTTGGACTACAGTATGAAGCTCATTTCTAAATAATATTCATTAGTTTTTGTGTGCTCAGGACCAGATATAGAGAATAGATAGCTATACACACATATGTATATATACATAGAGATAGACAGACAGACAGAGACAGAGACACACACAGAGAGACACAGAGAGAGACAGACAGAGAAAGAGAGAGAGGGAGAGAGAGAGAGGGAGAGAGAGAGAGAGACAGAGACAGAGACAGAGACAGAGACAGAGACAGAGAATCATGGTTGGAGAGCTTCTGAAGAGGGAGACATCCCTGTGATCTGGAGGAATGGGCATTGGGCAGGACAGGATGGCTTCCCAGGTGAGGGGGGCTTGAGTTAGGCCCTGCAGGGAGGGCTGGATAGAGTGAAATGGAGAAGGGAGGGATTTTGGTGAGGAGTTGCAGGGTGAGCAAAGGGGGGAGGAATCGGGAGTTTTCACCAATTGGGGAGGCAATCTCACCAAAAAAGGAGGGTCTGTGTAAGTGAGTTACGGAAGAGGGATGGTGGATGGTGGAGGCTTTGAATGCCAGGCCCACTGCAAAGTCTAGGCTTTGGCTTTGGGGGAGCAGGAGTCAGCACAAATCTTTGAGCAGCAGAGTGATTTGAAGGTCTGACAGAGGACCCCTCCCCTGACATCTAGCGCTGGCCCAGACCCAGACAGCCCTGATGACATATTGACCCAAAGAAGGGGGAGGGCCCACAACCAGTCAGCCTGGGAACGCAGACATGGGTCCTTCTCTTGGATCTGGCAAAGGCATCAGCAGCAGGAAGCAGAGGCCAAGTGCAGGCAGGCCCAGCTTCTCTAGACTCCAGTTGTCAGGGAGCTCCCACCAGGGGCTGGACCCAAGAATCAGAGAAGTGGACAAGGCCTCAGCAGTCTCCTATTGTGACCTTCTTCCATTACAGCCCCACCTGCAGGGGTTTATCCAGCATTTGCCCAGACCCCTCCTGAGACAGGAAAGGGAATCCCTCTCTTCCTCTCAAGGAAACTTGTTTTATTGAAGGCAAATGTCCTCTCTCTATGCCTTCTGATTCTTCTTGGACCCCATTAATGATGGGAAATTCACTACCTCTCAGGACAACCCATTTCATTGTTGATCTGGTTCTAGAAGATACAGAAATGGGTCATCTGTTCAATGGTTCTCTTTCTTTAATAGACTCACATGGATACAGAGAGATGCCACACATGGGTACATGTAGGCAGATAAGCATTCACAATTGTGTGTATGTGTAAAAATGCATGAATGTACACGTTACCACTGTTAGTGAATGACGTGGATGATAATGTGTGGGACCTGTCATCAAGAAGGCTTGGGTTCAAATCCCATCTCTGTCACTTAGCAACTGTGTGAACAGCTTGTCCCTTAAGTTTTCTGAGCCTCAATTTCTTCATTAGTAAAAAGGGAATGACAATCTACCTCTCCAAGCAGTTTCAAGGCCCAAATAAGATAATGTATGTAAAGTGCTTTATACATGTTAAAGCATCCTATAAATGTCAGGTATTATTATCATAGCGACTAATAATCGCATTTCTCCAGCACTTTAAGGTTTAAAAAGCTCTTTCTTGCAACACTCTTATGAGAGACAATTTGGGACAGTATAAAGCACATTGAATTTGGATTCAGGGGACCTGAGTTCAAATCAATCATTCGGTAGTGAATAAACACTTATTAAGCACCTACTATGTTCTAGGCACCGTGCTAAGTGCTAGAGATATAAGGAGAAACAAAATCTAAGGAGAAATCACAATCTAAGATGAGAAATGATAAGCAAAAAATATGTTCAAATATTTTATATGCAGGATAAGTAGGAGATCATGAGCAAAAGGAAGGCACTAGAATTAAGAGGGGTTGGGAAAGGCTTTTTGCAGAAAGTGGGATTTTATTTTATTTTATTTTGGAGGCAATCAGGGTTAAGTGACTTGCCCAAGGTTACACACCTACTAAGTGTCAAGTGATTGAGGCCAGATTTGAACTCAGGTCCTCCTGACTCCAGGGTGGGCGCTCCATTCACTGTGCCACCTAGCTGTCCCTTGAAAGTGGGATTTTAGCTGGGACTTGAAGGAAGTCAGGGAAACCAGGAGGCGGACGTGAGGAGAGAGGGCATTCCAGCCGTGGGGCACAATCAGAGAAAATTCCCAGACCAAGAGATAGATTGTCTTGTTTGTAGAACAGGCAGGAGGCCAATGCCTCTGGATCCAAGAGCGTGTGTTCAGGAGTAAAGTGTGAGAAGACTGGAAAGGTAGGAGGGGGTTGGGTGATGAAAGACTTTGAAGGCCACATAGAGCATTTCGTATTGGATCCTGGAGGTGATAGGGAACCCTGAAAGTTTATTGAGTGGGGTGAGGGACATGTTTGTACCTGTGCTTTAGGAAAAGAGTGATCTCCGAGAGTCTATTGAGCTCTGAATCTCACGAGTTAGGTGTAAGCATTTTGCAGATGAGGAAGAAGTGACTTGGCCAAGGTCACACAGATGAGAAGTATCAGAACTGAGATTCAAACTCAGTCTTTTAATCTCCAATCCAGTCTTCTTCCCACTACAAATACACACACACACACACACACATATAGACACATACACACGTAAGCCCCATACAAAGGCAGAGACACGCCTACACATGAACATAGTAGTTGATATGACAGCCCATTCAGCTGTGCTAATTCATGTTGGGGGAGGTGTACAGAAAAGGTGCAAAGGGGAAACAGAACCACCTGTCCTCTCCACACCTGCTGCTCCCCTCTCCTCCCTCTCACACATGGATCCTGTTTGTATTTGATAGAATCACTAGAAGATTCAGAAGCCAAGGTGGGGGAGCTCAAAGCACCAACTGGTAGACCATGCCGGGCCTTGGTGCGCACCCATCCTTCTAAAGGGCTCATCAGCCTTCCATCCTGACCCTGGCCCCAGCCTAGGAGAAAAGCAAGCCTCATTCCCATCAAAGTCGGAAAACTTCAAGAGAGACCGATGCTCCATGCTCCCATCATAAAGGCATGCACAAAGGTTTTATTAGGATAGAAAATTAAACCCTCTGGGCAGGAAGCAGCCTCCTTCAGTGCAGAACTGAGGAGTTGCCTGAGGCACAGACGGAGTTACACAACCAACAAAAGTCAGAGGTAGTTTTCGAACCCAGTTCTTCCCGACTCTAAATCCAGTACTCTATCCGTGGCGTAGCAATGCCTCAGTGTACCCAATATACCCATTATACAAACTGAGGGCCAGAGCTGGAGGCAGATATAGAGTTAGCCAACCCCAGAAGTCTCCAGGCTTGGGGGTCTCTACTTCTAAAAGTCTCAGGTCTCAGAAGGGGAAGGAGAATTATCGTCCCTCCCTAAAGCTGGCCGGCCACCATCCTTGATGGGATCTTAGCTCCATACCCTGGGGGTGACTTCTCTCTGTTCCCCAGTCCTAGCCCTTGACTAAACTCTGATAGCCCATTACTCACATTGGTCACTGGAAAGCCTGTGGATAAAGGTGATCTGGGTGGCCACTGCCCATTGCTGGGGACCATGAGGTTTAAAGGCTTCATCCTCATGTTTGAAGAGCAGCAGGTTCTGCTGGGCTGATTCTAATGCCACCCTGTAGTAGAGCAGGGTTAGGGTTGATAAGGTAGATAGATTATAAAGGACAAGGCAAGAAACTACTAGAATTAATGGAAAATTAATAGATCGGTTAATCAATTGTTGGTTCTGGAGTAAAGGATTTGAGTTCAAATCACAAATCACGACTTTAGATAAGGGAAAGGAAGGATTAAGTATTTATATAGGGCCAACTCTGCGCCAGGACAGCTAGGTGGTGCCATAGTGCACACAGCCCTGGGCTTGGAATCAGAATGACTCTTTCAGAGTTCAAATCTCTCAGATGCTTAGTAGCTGTGTGATCCTGAGCAAGTCACTTAACCCTGCTTGCCTCAGTTTATTCATCTGTCAAATGAGCTGGAGAAGGAAATGCAAACTACTCCAGTATCTTTGCCAAGAAAACCCCAAACGGGGTCACGAAGAGTCAGACACAACTGAAAACAACTGACCAATAACAAGACTTAAATGTAAACTTCTTGATGGGAAGGATTGCCAGTTTTTATCTCTTCTCCCCAGCACCTGGCACAGAGCTTTGTACAATTGGCTTTTTTTGGCCCAAGTCCCTCTACCGACGCCTCTCAGCCACTGCTCTTATTACAATCTTAGAGAATTGCCTGGCATCTTCAGAGGTGTATATCAGAGGTGGGTCTGCTTCTATCTGTCATGCCACGATGCCTTGAACATAGTAAGTGTTTAATGCATGCTGAATTGAATTGAGCAGCGTCATATAGGGAGTAACAGGAGAAAGAAGTCCAAAACTTGATCTGAAATTTGGAAGAAGGAGAAATCGGTTTTAGGTAGATGGCATGTTTTTCAGATGGCCATTTTTTTTTACTTTGTATACTTAGCATACTGCTTGGTACACAGTTGGTGCTTAATAAATGCTTGACTGACTGGCAATAGAAGCTCCAGGCCAGAGAGCCATATAAATCAGAGCTCTGGGAGGCTTTAAATATAGAATGTGAGAGCTGAGGAAGGGATAGGCTTTTGGGGGCAGGTAGAGCATGTGTGAGAACTGATTGCTAAATTTTTTGTTGTTCAGTTTTGTGTCTAACTCTTCCTTCATTACCCCATTTGGGGTTTTCTTGGCAAACAAAGATACTGGAATGGTTTGCCATTTCCTTCTCCAGCTCATTTGCCAGATGAGGAAACTGAGGTAAAGGTTATGTCTTACCCAGAGTCACACAGCTAAATGTCTGAGGGCAGATTTGAATTCAAGAAGATGAGTCTTCCTGACTCCAGGCCCTGTACCCTTATCTACCTTGCCAACTAGCTGCCCCATTAAATTTTTAGCATATTTATGACTTGGAAATAAGCAAATGCTACACATCAGCCTGATTTATCTAGAAGTAAGAAAGTGAGTTGGAGAAAATATTAACAATACAGATAAACTTATTGTACATCCTGAATTTTTGGAGAGTCTGTTGTTAAACAGCACATCCCTGTGTTACCAGCACATTCCTGAGTTTACAATACAGAATGTCAGAGCCCTCTCAAGGCCCTAGTCAGAGCTAGGAGGGAACTTAGAACACAGAATGTCAGACCTGGAAGAGACCTCAGAATACAGAATGTCAGACATGGGAAGACCTTAGAACTCAAAATGTCAGACCTAGGAGGGACTTTAACATACAGAATGTCAAAGCTGGGGCCTTTAGAACATAGAATGTCAGAGCTAGGAGGGAACTTAAAACATAGAATGTCAGAGCTGGGAGGGTCCTTAGAACACAGGATGTCAGACCTGGGAGGAACCTTAGAACATAGAACATGAGACATGGGAGAGACCTTGGGAATACAGAATGTCAGAGCTGGGAGGGACCTTAGAACACAGAATGTCAGACCTGGGAGGGCCCTTAGAACATAGAATGTCAGAGCTGGGAGGGCCCTTAGAACACAGAGTGTCAGAGCTGGGAGGGTCCATAGAACACAGAGTGTCACAGCTGGGAGGGCCCTTAGAACATAGAATGTCAGAGCTGGGAGGGTCCGTAGAACACAGAGTGTCACAGCTGGGAGGGCCCTTAGAACATAGAATGTCAGAGCTGGGAGGGTCCATAGAACACAGAGAGTCACAGCTGGGAGGGCCCTTAGAACATAGAATGTCAGAGCTGGGAGGGCCCTTAGAACATAGAATGTCAGAGCTGAGAGGGTCTGTAGAACACAGGATGTCAGAGCTGTGAGGTAACTTAGAGACTATTTAATCTCAGTCCCTCATTTTCCAAATGAGAGCACTGAGGTCCAGAGAAGGACAATGACTTGCCCAAGGTCCACTGAGTCAGTGGGAGAAGTGGGATTAGAACCCAGGGCTCATCTGTTTTCTTGGGGGTGTTGTCCTCTCTTACTACAGGGCCTGTGGTTGGCTGCTCCATTTCTGCTAGCTATGTTGGCTTTGAGATTCTCACAGGGAGACAGAAAAAGTGGGAAGGGGGTGGAGAGAGAGAGATGCCAGAGGCTGCAAGCTGCCTGCTCAGCCTTTGAGGGGGTAGAAGAGGAGGCCTGTTCTAGATGGTGGTGTTTCCGAGTGTCTATGCAGCTGAGTATCTGTCGGGGGTGGGAGGTGGGGGGAGGTTGGGTATATGTGTGTCCCTATTTGTGTTTGTGTCCTTGCATTTTCTTTGTGCATCTGTGTGTCTTTGGATGTGCTTGCATCCTTATATGCACTATGTGTTTATTCAAACGTGTGTGAAAAGTCAGTCTCTTTTTTCCTCTTCCTCCCTACCCATCCCTGGACCTCCCCTCTCCTTAGCATCCCTATCCCCATAACCATGCTCTCGGCACAGGCCTGTCCCTGGAAATCTTCCCTCATTCAGTCTGGAAGCTCTTTCCTTTCAGCCTCCGGTCCTTGGGGGAGGGGGTGGAGAATGAGGGGAGGCAAGAGCTTCTTGGGGTCCCAACTGTGGTGGACGGCTGCCCCCTGCTGGTCATGGCTTCTATAGGCTCCTTGCCAGCTCTCCTGCCCCCAGCCCCCAGCCCCCAGCCCCCAGCTCAGACGTGAAGAAACTGAAAATTGAGCAGCAGAGATTCATTCAGCTGGGAGAGACGCAGAAAGGAGAGGGCTGAGATGAAGGAGATCCTTGAGCCTCAGGAATCAGAGAGCCCCATGTGCTTTGTAGTGGAACGAGCTGCAATGTTGGATGACCTGGCTCTGCTCAAGAAACTCCCAGATGAGGAACTCCCTTCACGAATGCTGGTCAGCACCTCTTCTGCAATTACCAGTCTTAGGGAGCTGCCTAGCGATTGCTGAGAGGCGTTTGGATGGAATTTGACCTTCTCTATGCACTGCCTCTCCAAATAAACATTTGCTGATTGTCATCATCACTTACTTTGCTAGCTGTGAGCAAAACACTTATAGGATCATAAATGTATTGATTTAGAGCCGGGAGGGAGCTGGGAGATCATCTGGTCTGATCTCTTCCTTTTGTAGATGAGGAAACAGTCCTAGAGATGAGAAATGGCTTGTCTGGAAACACTCAGGAAGGAAATGACAGAGCTAGGATTTGAACCCAGGTCCTCAGACTCCAAATCCTGACTCTTTGTTCTCCAACATGCTGCCTCCATCTATTAGAGTTTCAACTTACTTTTCTGTATCATGATGGAAGCTAGACTAGCTGAGCTCTGAGTACCCTCCCAGCTCTAAATCCTGTGAGTTTTGTTGTTGTCGTTTAGTCATTTTCAGTCATGTCCAACCCTTAGTGACCCCATTCGGGGTGTTCTTGGCAAAGATACTGGAGTGCTTTGCCATTTCCTTTTCCAGCTCATTTTACAGATGAGGAAACTGAGGCAAACAGGGTTAAGTGACTTGCCCAGTGTCACACAGCTACTAAGTGTCTGAAGACAGATTTGAACTCAAGAAGATGAGTCTTTCTGACTCTAGGCCTGGCACTCTACCCACTGTGCCACTTAGCCATCCTCACTCCCCTGAGTCATAGGATTTACAACAAGAAGATATAGAGAATAAGATTCAAAACTGAAAGAGAGATAGGGAAACTGAGGCTGATGTTACATGTTGCCTTACTCAGAATTGCGCAGCTGGTAAGAACAGCTGAGGACATGACTAATACAGAAATATGTTTTACATGATTTTGTGAGTATAATTGCTATCATATTGCTTGCCTTCTTAATGGGTGGGGGAGGGACTGAAGGCAAGGAAAGAATTAGGAATTCAAAATTTTTAAAAAGTGAATGTTAAAAAATAAATAATTTTTAAAAGAAGAAAGAACAGTTGAGAGCCAACTCCTAACTCCAAATTCTTTCTTATTTTTAAATAGAATTTAATTTTCCCCAATTATTTGTAAAGACCATTTTTAGTATTCATTTTTACAATATTTGGGGTTCCAAAACTTTTTCCCTCCCCTCTCCTCTTCCTAAAATGGTAAGCAATTTGATATAGGTTACATATGTGCAATCATGTAAAACATATTTCCGTATTAGTCACAGTTGTAAAAGAAGAAACAGACCAAAAGAAAAAAAACATGAAAAAAATAAAGTAAATGAAAAAAGTATGCTTCAATTTGCACTCAGAGTATATTAGTTCTTTATCTGGATGTGGATAGCACTTTTCCTCATAAGTCCTTTGTAATTGTCTTGGTCTTGGCTCATCGTGTTGCTAAGAACTAAGTCATTCAGAGTTGATCATCATACAATGTTGCCATCACTGTGTACAATGTTTTCCTGGTCCTTCTCCCTTCACACAGCATCAGTTCATATAAGTCTTTCCAGGTTTTTCTGAAGTCTGTCTGCTCCTCATTTCTTATAGCACAATAGTATTCCGTTACATTCATATACCACAGCTTGTTCAGCCATTCCATAGTTGATGGGCCACCACAAAAATAGCTATTCAGCATTCTTTCTACTACAAGACACTTAAAGATCATCTGAGATGGAGGAATCCCACGGTCATCCTCTAGTGCTCTGGGGATTGATATGGCCAAAGAGCTTGGAGGACAAACTTCCAGTGGAGCACAAAGCACCCCACCTGTTCCTCTGACCCAGTAGGTAGTGTCAAGGCTTCTCCCCACCCCATCCCAGCAATGATAATGATAAAAGCTAACATTTATATTGTACCTACTATGTGGCTGGCACTGTGCTAATTTTTTTCTTTTATTCTTTATTTTTTATTCTTTATTTTTCTTTCTTTATTTGTTCTTTATTTTCTTTTTTCTTTTATTCCAAACTTAAGAAATAAAACTAACATTTCCATCACATAGTAGAATAGAAAAAAAGATGATTGCACATGAAACTGCAAATGTACAACTTGCTATTCCTTTTAAATATATAACAAAGTTATTAACAATTATCTCATCCGAGCATTGCATCAACCCTGGTAGGTAGGTGCTATTATCATCCCCATTGTGTCGATGAGGAAATTGAGGCTGATGGAGATTAAGTAACTTGTCCTCGGTCACACAGCTAGTAAGTATTGGAAGCCAGATTTGTGTTCAGGTCTTCCTGAGTCCATGCCCAGCACTCTAACCACAACAACAACCAGCTGTCCTGAGAAAGAGACCCTTTCCTTGCTCTCTACTGTTAAGAAAGATTCTACTCAAACCCTTTGGGGGTGACATCTTTACTCCTGCCCCATTCCTGACCTCCCATCTGCTCTGAAATCCCTTCACCAACTCACATAACCTCAGAGCTTTGAGGGACCATATAGGTCATTGAGTGCAGCCCCTTGCCTGAATCAGAGAAAGCTATGTGAGGGTTGTGAGTTGACCAAAAACTCGATATGAACCATCAAACAGCATGACATATTCCGAGTCAGAGATGAAGGAGAGAGATATCTGCTACCCCATCCGCCAGATGAGGGCTATTTGCAACCCCTCAAACTAACCGGAGCTTGGGCTGCATGAACTAATCACAGGATTTAGAAAGAAGGAGATCATGGCTCTGATGTTCTCTGGCCACTCCAGACTAATCTGGAATAATGTAATCAGTGATGGGCCCAGTTTGAGGAAGGCCACTGACAACTGGAATGAGGCCAGAGGAAGGCAATCGGAATCGTGGGGGACTGGAAACCAAACTCTACACAATTAGTTGAAAGAACTGGGATGTGGGGAGGGAGTGTTAGACTCCGGGTGGGGAACCTTCGGCCTTGAGGCCACATGTGGCCTTCTAGGTCCTTGGGTGAGGCATTTTGACTGAGTCTAAGTTTTACTGAGCAAATTCTTTTATTAAGGGGATTTGTTCTGTGAAGTTTGGATTCAGTCGGAGGGCCGCACTTGAGGACCTAGATTATCTGCTTCAGGGGAATATAACAATAATAGTTAACATTTATGTAACACTTTATATATGTTTATTTCTAGTTCTATATTATATCACATAAATTATTATATAAATTATATTATTTTATTATATTATATAAACATATTTTTATATATAAACTTTATATATGTTTATATAAACACTTACTAAGTACCAGGCACTGTGCTAAACACTTTACAATTATTTTCACATTTGGTCCTCACAACAAGCCTGGGAGGGAGGTGCTATTATTAGGCAAACACGAGTTAAGTGACTTGCCCAGGATCACACAGCTAGGAAGTGCCTGAGGCAGGATTTGAACCCAGGCCTTCCTGACTCTGGCCTAGCGTTCTGTCCACCACTGTCTTCAAGGATCTCAAGGGTCAGATCATATAACAAAATTTAGAATTAGAATGAGCTTTGGCCATCATCACCCTTCATTTTAGAGATGAGGAAACTAAGGCAGAAATAGGATAAATGACTTGCCCAGGGTCACACAGCTAGTGAGTATCTAAGGCAGGATTTGAACCACAGTCTTCCTAACTCCAAGCCTACTTCTTTATCCGCTGCACTGTCTACCTGCCTTCAGGCAGGACCTAGCTAGCACAGCCTGGTGGCAAAGTGGATAGAGTACCAGGCCTGAAGTCAGGAGGACCTGAGTTCAAATTTGACCTCAGATACTTACCAGCTGTGTGACCCTGGGCAAGGCACTTGCCCTGTTTGCCTCAGTTTCCTTATCTGTCAAATAAGCTGGAGAAGGAAATGGTAAACCACTCCAATATCTTTGCCCAGAAAGCCCCAGATGAGGTCAGGAAGAGTCAGACAAGATAGAATTGCCTAGGTTTTGTCAGGGGGGATTGGGCTTATTCAGCTTGGCCATAGAGGTCAGAACGAGGAGCAAGAGGGGAAAGTCACTGAGAAACAGATTTTGGTCCAATGCAAGGAAGATTTGGGCTCAATATAAGCGTTCTCTTCTTTAATCACAAAATCTCAGAAGTGGAAGGAAGAGCCCCAGAGGTCATCTGCTCCAGCCTCTACTGAAAAGGAATTCTCTGAAAGATCTCTGATGAGTGGTCATTCAGACTCCAGATTGCAAGCTAATTCCGCATTTGGATAGCTCTATTGATTAAAGTATTTTCCCATACAGACACGTATTCGTAATGGAATAAATTGTTGAAGTAGCAAGGTCCCTGCCACTAGAAGGTATCCAAGCAGAAGCCGAATGGCCTTTTCTCAAGGTTGCTGTAGAGGGGATTTGGGCAAGTTGGATTAGAAGTCCTTTGCATGCTTTCTGCCAATGGGAGCGATTTCCATAGTCTCTCACATAGGTCCCAAGTCTCCTTATGACCTCCTTTCTCCCTCCAGAGGCCTAGAGCTCTCACTTAATGTCCTGGGTATTAACAAGCAGCCTAGAAGGATCCTTCCTGATCTAACAGGTCTCCCCACACATCTCCTTTTTCCTCTACTCTAATCCATCCATCCCAGGCTGCCAGCATAATCTTTCCTGCCCATAGATCTGGCCACGTCACTCCTCTGCTCAAAAACCTTCAATGGCTCCCCATTCCCTATTTGGCATTGAAGGACCTCCAAAATTTGGCAGCATTCAACCTTTCCAGTTTTACTTCAGATTACTTCCCTTTACATTCTCTGTGCTCTGGCTAAATTAAACTTTCACATCTTACTCCAAGCATGACTGTGCTCTCCTGCAACCAGGCTTGTGATTAAACCTATCCACTACCCTCTAGATCTGGAATGCCCTGCCTCCCCCTCTTCACCTGCAGAATTCCAGTTTTCCTTTTCCAACTCAAATGCTTCCTCCATCGGCCTGTCCTGCCTTCTCCCCTCTCAGACCTCTCTTACTGCTTTCTTTTTTACCTCTTTAATACACTTGTTTTAGAAACACTTTTTCTTTTTTTATTATTACTAACAGGCATTTCAATACACAAAGAACAAGAAATAGGACTTTATATGAAGCTGTGAATTGTTTCTGGTTACGTTTTAAAATTACACATCAAATTTAAATCATATCAATTTTTAAAAGTTATATATTTAAATTTAACAAAGCTACCCTATTTGTCTGTGTTGCCTTTTGAACTTCCTGCCTGTTGGTTTGTGGTGCGCTTTTCAGATAATATTGGGTACCATAGCTTTGTGTCTGTATCTTCTCCCTCTACTAGAATGCAAACTCCATGAGGGCAGGGCCAGTAGCCAGCACAGTACTCAGCACACAATAGGCTTAACAGATACACGCTCAATGAATTCCAAGTTTGGTGTTTCTCTTCACCAAAAGTGTCCTTTGTCTGGAGTTGACCTGGGAAATGCTTGTTGACTGACTAATTGACACCCTCCTTCCTCCCACCACCACACAGTTAGGGTGACCTGTTTTTGGCTCCAGGCCTGGTGCCCTTTGAATGATCCCTACAAGAAGGTGTGACATCATACCTTTGAAGGAATCACCCAGTGGCTGCAAGGCTCCCCTGATTACTCAATTCTCCCCCACACACACACCGAACGCTGGAACGTGACCCGCAAATTACTCACGTAGACAAAGCATACAGCTACCATCAACCCAGGGGCCAAGAATTTCACAGTCTCCTTCTTTACCTCCCAAGAGAACGGAAGGACTAAAAGCATGCCCCCTGCCTCCAGGAGCAGCTTGGGCCCCCTGACCTCTTAGATAAGCAGATGCCTGGGTCCCAACCATGAGTGGCCTCTGACTCCTCCACTGGGGAACAAGGAGGCCTGGGTTTGGGGGCTTGGCTCTGACACTTAAGAGTTACATGAATATGGCCGATGCGCTTTCCTTCCCTGCAAAAGGAGTATGCTAATACAGTTCTTATCTTACCGAATTCCCCTGGAGTAACATGATAATAATTCTCCCACACATGCATATGAGGGAAATACTTTTTAAATCACCATAGGAAAGGAATGATAGAATAACAAAATAATATAAATAATGAATGATATGAAATAATATTATTATATGATAATATAATATTATAATTATTATGTAATATGTGATATATTAGATAATATAATAATATAATATAATATATAAATAATTAAAAAAAGAATGACAGCTAGCCTTGGTTGTTTTTCATCCTTTTTTTTGCAGAGGACCAATGACATCGTAGGGTGATGTCTTGCCTTGTGCATGAATTGGATTTAAGTGAGGCAGAGTTACATGAAGTCGTCAGCCTCGTTCTGTCTTCCAGAGTCACCAGTGGCAAGACCAAAGTCAAGACAACTGGCGATGGCCTGGGATGCAGTGGCTGACCTTGGCATCTTTGATGTCTGACCAAGCTCTAAGCACTCCACAGAGCCTGCTACAGCCACCTTCATGGATGTTAGAACAAATAGTTCTCATACGCCCATTCTGCCTGGGGAAGTCTTCATGTGCTTGAGGTAGACATGGTCCTAACTCACCAATGGATTTGAGACCCCTTGGTTACCTTCCACTTGGTTTAGCCCATCTGTTTAAGCAGTTTTAGGGGTGTGTGTTCAGTGTGCTAAACAGCTTCCTGGAGCCCCAGGTGAGAGCTGGGTGGTAGGTGGACACCCAAGCTGAATGAGCAGCCCCGGAAAGGGCTCAGCAAGCCCTCCCACCGGAGGTGCTAGTGCTTCCTGAACACCCCCTATACCCCAGCTAGCATTTATATACTGCTTCAAGGTTTGAAGGTGTTGCAACAAGTCAGCTAGCAGCTGCTATAGGGGTGGAAGACCAACACAAGCCTAACAACAAGAATGCTGCCAGCATGGGTTCTTTTGATCTGCTTTACTAAAGAAAGCAACATTAAAGGGTTAACAATCTTATTTCAATCCAACATACAGCTATCATTCACTTAGTTCAGGGGAAAAAGCCAGCACCCTGAACTTCAGAGCAAATACAAACAAATTACAAAGATACAATATAAACAGACCAAATACAATTCATAGTTACCAAGAAGGCATCAATTTCCGGGCTCACAAGCTGGAGGCCTCTTAACTACAGCTGCCCAGAGTCTCCACACCAACACTCCTCCAAGAGTGAGAGGCCCAGCAAATAGCTCTGTTCTCTCTTTTTATACAGTCTTTGGATGGCATCAAACGTCATCTGAGAGACCAGAACTTAGGCTCATACTATTTGCTCTGGGGCCCCGAGGGCTTCACACATACTTCTGCTTAGCACCTAGTAGATAGGGGTTTGGGCCTGGGGTTCTGTACCTAGTAAGGCTCAGTCAAAGACACAATTAATTTGGCATTCTAAAACAGTAAGTCCCACCTTAATTCCCAATAAAGAAGGGCATTTTATAAATATCATCTCACTCTCACAACAATCCTGGGAGATATGTGCTATTATCATCCCTATTTTACAGAGAAAGATACTGAGGCAGGCAGAGAAGTTAAGTGATTTGCCTAAGATCACACAGCCCTTAAGTGTCTGGGGCTGCATTTGAATTCAGGTCTTCCTGACTAGCACTTGGTCTATTTTACCACCATTTCCAACTGATTATTACCATCACTATCTCTCCTCTTTCTTCCTTCTTGTCCAGAGGAGCCTCTTGATTCCCCAGCACCCATTAACCAAATACAATTAGTGAGAAATCTCAAATACACTACCCTGTTATTTCCGTCCAAAGAGAGCAGCTGACGCAACTCCCTCTGACCCAGGCCCACATTCTACCTGACCCCACCCCAAAGAGAGGAAGAAAGGAAACAAATCTCAGGCCTGGTTAAGGTGGGTGAGGAAGAGGAGGTAAGGACAAGAGTCACAGGGTGCCCCCACCTCCAGATCCAAGGACTGAATGGACCTCTGTGTGGGAGAGCAGGCTCTGAGGAAAAAAGAGGGGATCCAGTTACTCCAATAACTGGCCAATTCCCTGTGTCTTTGGATATGAGCAATGCATATACTCCGGTCCTGCAGAGTCTGGGCTTTCTTGTTTTTCGACTCCTCATTACCTCATTTGGAGTTCTCTTGGCAGAGATACTGAAGTGATTTCCCATTGTCCCTCTCCAGTTCATTTTACAGATGAAGCAACTGAGGCAAACAGTGTTGTGACTTGCCCAGGGTCACATAGTTAATGTGTCTGAAGCTAGATTTGAACTCAGGTCTTCCTGTGGCCAGGCCTGACCTGGCACTCTATCCACTGCACCACCTAGCTGCCCAAGCGCAGTTGGCGTTACAGAAATTCAATATCTCTGAGTTTTGAGGAGCTAAGACATCATTTAGTTCAAGTTGGACCTGACCAGGCATCCCAGATCATGGCAGTTTCTGCTTGGTGAGGGACTCACTACCTTCCAAAGTAGCATGCTCTGTATTTGGAGAGCTCTAGTTATCAGGAAGCTGTTTTTCATTATGGCAAGCTGAAGCTGCTACCTCTCTGCAAACTGCCCCCACCACCCCGACTCCACATACCCATGAAAGGGCCCTGGTTTTGGGGCCTTTGGGGGTTAAGTGGAGCACCCCTTCCTATAGGGAAGCCTTTCAAAAATTTGAAAAGAGATAAAATAATAGCTAACATGGCACTTTAAGGTTTGCAAAGCACTTTGCAATCATTTATCTCACTTGATCCTCATAACAACCCTGGGAAGTAGGTGCCATTAGTATCCCCGTGTTACAGATGAGGAAACTGAGACAAACAGAAGCGAACACAGAAGGGTAACACAGCCAGTAGAGGTTTGAGGGCAGATTTCAACTCCAGTCTTCCAGACTCCAAGCCTATTGGATCTATCCACTGGGCCACCTTAGCTGCCTGGGGGTGGGGGGCGGGGTTATCTGAAGATGATGGAGATTGTATCCAGGATCTGATATGTGAAGCTTTGCTGCATCCCCTATAACCTTCCCGTTTCTAAATCTTCCCTTCTACAGGACAAACATCATTCACTCATGCGTGCATGCATCCATCCAATGCGTATTTATTAAATATCTAGCAATCAATGAACTCCAAGACTTTGCTGGCCCTGGGGGATACAAAGATAAAAGTGAAAGCAGTACTTACCCTCAAGGAGCTTACAGTCTAATCAGCAAGATGTGGTGCAGAAACTAAGGACGCAAAGTTTAAAAAAAAAACAAACCAATTCCTGCCCTCAAAGGACTTATTTTTACTGGGGGATGGGGAGGAGAACAATATGTACAGAGATAAATAAACAAAAAATATATACAAAGTAATTTCAAGGAATTGGGGGGACATGAACAGCTCAGGAGAAAGGAAAGGCCTAGCTGGTCACACCTGAGTAGAGCCTTGAAGAAAGCTAAGAATTCTGACAGGAGGGGATGAAAAAAGAGTGTATCGCAGGTATGGAGGACAGCTTACACAAAAAAGATGGAACACTATCTGCTGGAAACAGCAAGTAAGCAATTTTCACTGGAGTATAGCGGCAGCTAAGTGGCACAGCAGATAGCGCTGGACCTGTTCTTCCCAAGACCTTAGTTCAAATCCAGCCTCAGACACTTACTAGGTGTATGACCCTGGGCAAGTCACCAAACCCTGTTTGTCTCAGTTCCTCATCTGTCAAATGACCTGCAGAAGGAAATGGAAAACTACTCCAGTATCTCTGCCAAGAAAACAACAAATGGGATTACAAAGAGCTGGACACGACCGAGCAACAACAGGGTTCAGGTTCATGAGGGCCAAGTAATTTCTAATCAGCCTAACAAGACGGGTTGGAGCTGAATTACCAAGGGCTTCAGATGCCAAAGGGAAGAGGTGGTCTCGCACCCTAGAGGCAACAGGGAATCCCTGGAGTTTCTTGAGCAGAGGAATGATCTGACCAGATCTAGGCTTTAGCAATATCAGTTTGGTGGCCTGCCTGGAGGACAGGTCTGACAGGGGAGAGAAGGAAGCAATTTGGGGGCTACTGGAATAATCCAGATGGGAAACTCTGAGGTGCCGACCTGGGGTGGCAGCTATGTGAGTGGAGGGAAGAAGATGGAGGGCAGAGATGTCGGCAGAGCTGACAGGTCTTCAATCAATACTAATGGCTAGAATTTGCATAGTACCTACTATATGCCTGGCACCATGCTAAATGCTTCACAAATATTATATTATATTATACTATGGTATGTTATGTTAGATTGTATTGTGTTATATTGTGTTGTGTTGTGTTATATTGTGTTATGTTGTGTTGTTAAATTATATTATGTTATATTATATTATATTTGATATTACAAATAATATTTACAAATGTTCACAACAATCCTGGTAAGTAGATGCTATCATTATCACCATTTTGCAGTTGAGGAAACTGAGGCAAATAGAAATTAAGTGATTGGCCCAAGGTCATATAGATAATAAATGTCCAAAGTATGATTTGAACTCAGGTCTTCCTGACTCCAGGCTTAGCACTCTATCCACTGCATGCCATGCGATATGACCTTGAGGCCCTTGTCCAGCTCCATGTTGGCACTGTCCTTCCTATAATTACAACATTTCAGGCTTCTAGGTACCTTAAAAACCATTGATTCCCAGAGTTCTTAACATGGGTTTTGTAAACTGTTATTAAAATATATATATATATATATATATATATATATATATATATATATATATATATATTTTGCTTTTTGGCAGGGCAATTGGGGTTAAGTGACTTGCCCAAGGTCATACAGCTAGCATTTGTCAAGTGTCTGAAGCCAGATTTGAACTCAGGTCCTCCTGACTCCAGGACCGGTCCTCTACTCACTGTGCCACCTAGCTGCCCCATAAAAAATATTTTGATTGCGGTATTTCAGCATAATAGGATTCCTTTGTAATTGGATGTATTTTATGTATTTAAAAACAACTCCGAGAAGGGATCCATAGGCCCCACCAGACTGTCAAGGGGGTCCATGATTCAAAAAGCGAAAGAGTCTCTGATCTGGTCTTTCCTTTTAATTTTACATGTAGCAGATGGATGATTGGGAAGGAGTGTGATCAAGAGTCCTTCCAATACACTTAAAGGAATTGCAGCATGTGTGGAGCAGGTAACAGACAATGAGATGTAAGAGTCACACCACCCTGCATGTGCCCAATCTTGTCTGATCTCAAAAGCTAAGCAGGGTCAGCCGTGGTTAGTACTGGAATAGGGGACTATGTAGTAACACTGGGTGCTGCAGGCTCCTCTCTCCTCACTCTTTCTCCTAAGCACTGGCATCTCCCAACAGAAGCACACCGCATCAGCCAAGGAAAAGGATGTGGCTATAGAGAGCGAGATTGAGTGTGTGTCCACTCTTCCACCTGACGCCATGTGTATCTGTGGGATACAGGTTTACGGGGCAGATGCTTGGTCACTACTGTTCATGCTATCTGAGGAAAATGCCTTTGCCTTAAGCTGTGTTCCCTAGCTACCAAAAATAATGGCAGATGAATTCACAGGGACCGGAGAGTCATAGAGTTTTAGGAGTGTGGACTTGGAGTAGTCAATTCAGTGGCAGGATTCAAGTGAATTAACAACCAGCTCACCAGCCCGAGGCACCATCCCTGCTAACAACCTGTTTGTGGAACTAAACCTAAAATTATGTACCGATTCTACCAAACTGGTACATACCGGCTGAATCCCACCACCAGGTAGTCATCCCTATGGGGACCTGACCTTCCAGTGCAAGTTGGTGAGTTATCACCAGAGAGGGTATTACCTACAGATCAGAAGACCCTGAGAGGTTAAACGGCACAAACCCGGGCCTCTTCTTATCACACTTTGCTGACTGTCTAGGGAAGGCTTCACAAAGGAAGCACACTTGAGTTGGACTTTGGATGATGGGTGGGCTTTGAAAGGTGAAGGGGGAATGACCCATTCAGCACAGGATCTGGGTCATTCCTTGGGAGGAAACAAACACCTCATAGAGTACTATGGGCAGGATCCCAGTTGTTTTCCTAAAAACAGCAGCTGCATCCTCCTCTGGTCAAAGTAACAAGAAAACCACATCTGGATCAGCCACTCTTTTCCCACCCATCCCCCTCTTCCCCACCAACCTGACAATAATATCCTGGAACTAGTTGCTGAATCAAAGGAAAGGAGTTTGAATAAATATGTAACTGTTTTCCCCCTAAAGGATCCCTATAGAATGTCATCCTGATACTTGACCCCATAGGAAAGAGAGGGCAGGGGGAACCAAGATGGTGATGATGAGGACAGAGGACTCCATGAGCCTGGTAATGAGATGGTGAAGTCTGATTACCTGCTAGATCTCTTTCCTGTTAGCCTAAAGAATGATGGAATTCTAGAAAAAAGATTTTCAAACCCTGGAAAATTGAATACTGCACTGGAAGGGACCTTAGACATCACCTATTCTAAGACACATGGCTGGGAATCTTTTCACACAGTTTTGTGTATGTGTGTATGTGTGTGCGCACGGTGGGAGGGTGCCATAGTCAGGTATGGAAGGTAGGGGAATGGCAGTTCCAAATGGACTATCTGGTGACAGAAGGGGTCTGTCCTTCTGCCCCTTGCACCGCCTCCACCCCCTTCTACCCCCTTCCACCCCACCATACCAGGTACTAGTCAGCAGAGGACCACAAGATGCAAGGTACTGGGACAGAGGTCTCCACATCACCTGTGCTCCCCACAGATGTCAGTGCCTGGTAGAGCCCTCCAGATGCCCCACCTTAGTTAGAGCTCTGTCCATTTCAAATCTCTTATTCTACTGGAGGGAGGTAGGATCTGAAGCCCTGGAAAGAGAAATGACTTGTCCATTCATGCTAGGGACTGAACCAGTACTGGAACCCAGGTTTCCTGCCTTTTAGCCCAGGGCTCCATCTGGAGAAAACAAGGCCAAGGCTGTGTGCATTATGTGTTGGATGGTACTGAGAGCCAGTCAGCTTTGTCATCCTGTAACCACTGCTGGCTCCTCCTAAACATCTAACAAGGGCAGGGAAGATGCAGCCTCAAGGCCACATGTGGCCCTCTAGGTCCTCAAGTGCAGCCTTTTGAGTCCAAACTTCATTTGTTCTGTGAAGCTTGGATTCAGTCAAAGGGCCCTGCAGTTGAGGACCTAGAGGGCCACATGTGGCCTTGAGAATGCAGGTTCCCCATCCCTGAGCTTCTAGCATAATCCAGGGGCACCAGGACTGTGTGTGTGTGTGTGTGTGTGTGTGTGTGTGTGTGTGTGTGTGTGTTTTGGGGCAGGGGAGGGGCAGGATGTGGATGGCTTGGTTCACACCCTTTATCTTTGGGACAGGAAGAAGAGAATCATTTCTCTTCCCTGGGCCTCAGCTGCCTCATCTACAAAAGGGGTACTGGTGGACTATGAAGCTTCTAAAGTCCCTTTCAGCCTTTCCCCCAAGACTGCACCAAAGATGAAGAAGGAAGCTATTGCCCCCCATCCACCCAAGACAGAAAGGCCTTGAAGGCCAAGAAGGTGGTGTTGAAGGGTGTCCATAGCCACAGAAAGAAGATCTGAACATTCCCCACCTTCTGGAGACCTAAGACACTAAGACTTCGAAGGCAGCCCAAATTCCCTTGGAAAAGTGCCCTTGGAGAAACAAGCTTGACCACTATGCCCTCATTAAGCTCCCCTTGACCACTGAGTCAGCTATGAAGAAGATTGAGGACAAACAACACCCTAGTCTCCATTGTGGACATCAGATCAAGCATGTGGTAAAGAACATATGACATCAATGTGACCAAAGTCAACATGCTGATCCGGCCTGATGGAGAGAAGAAGGCTTATGTCCCACTTGCCCCAGACTAAGATGCTTTAGAAGTTGCCAACAAAATTGGAATCATCCAAACTGTGTCCTGCTATCCAACTCCACCTACAATAAAGTTTTCCAGTAAAAAAACAAACAAACAAAAAAATAAAGTCCCTTCCAGCTCCCACATTCAATGACTCTATAAATGGGAGAGCAGCTATGTCCTGGAATGTGGGGTGTCAGGAGAGGGAGCTGGCACAGGAGGAACTGAGAGGCAGTGGAAAAACCACTGACAGGGCTTAAAGCTAGAAAACCTGAGTTTATATCCCCATTTTTCCAATTCCTGTCTATGTAACTATGACCTCTAGCTCTACTTCTTAACTCTGGGCCTCAGTTTCTCTGTCTGTAAAATGAGGTGATTGGAACCGATCTTTTCCAACTCTGACATTATCCTGACTCTGTGTGTGTGAGAGAAAGAGAGAGAGAGAGAGAAAGAGAGAGAGAGAGAGAGGGAGAGAGGGAGAGAGAGAGAGAAAGGGAGAGGAAGAGAAAGAGAGAAAGAGAAAGAGAGGAGAGAGAGGAAAAGAGAGAGAGGAAGAGAGAAAGAGGGAGAGAGAGAAAAAGAGAGAAAGAGAGAGGGAAAGGGAGGGAGGGGGGAAGGAGAGAGAGAGAGAGAGAGAGAGAGAGAGAGAGAGAGAGAGAGAGAAGGCAATTATTCACGATGCCTTTCAATGCCTCCGCCTTCAAAGCCTACCCATGCCAGCTAAGTTATTTTCTAGGTTTAAAAGTTGGTGCCCACCAGTGTTTTCAGCAGCAGACTATTTTCCAGGTTCACCAAATCCAGTACAATTGATCAATCCATTTATTAAGCATCTATTATGTGCCAAGCACTGTGCTAGATAGGATACAAGTTCAAAAATGAAACTGTCCCCACTCCCAAGAAACTTTCATTCTATCAGGGGAGTGAATGTATGCCTAGAGAGGGGTAAACATAATCCAGACAAGGTGATAGGGATGGGGAGGGCACCTGCAGATAGGAAAGGCTTCACATAGAAGAAAGAGCCTTAGCTGGGTCATGAAGATGTGGGATTCTTAGAGGCAGAGATGAAGAGGGAGTGCCTTCTAGACATGGGCAGACAGCCAATGCAAAGACACAGAGATGAGAGATGGGGCATCGGGTACAAGAAGGCCAGTCTGACCCAATCATGGGGACCTCAAATGGAAGTATTGTTGGAGACAGGCTGTAAAGGGCTTCAAATGCCAAAGCGAAGAGGCTGTGGCAGTTTCTCATCTGCGAAATCAGAGGGTTGGGCTAGATGGCCTCTGAGTTCCCTTCCATCTAGATCTATGATCCTAGAGGTAGTTGGGAGCCACATGGTCAGATCCACACTTTAGGAAAATTACTTGGGCAACTGTGTAAGTGATGGATTGGAGTGGAGAGGGGAGACAACTTGAAACAGGAAGTCCATTCAAGAGGCCATTGTAATGGTTGCTAAGTGAGACCTGAGCTAGAGGGGTGGGATGGAAAAGGAGGATGAGAGATATGAGAGATGCTCATTCATTCATTTCAGTTGTTTTCATTCATGACCCCATTTGGGGTTTTCATGGCAAAGATCCTGGAGTAGTTTTCTATTTCTTTCTCCAGGTCATCTGACAGACTAGGAAATTGAGGCAAACAAGATTAAGTTACTTGCCTAGGGGCCTGAGAGATGTTATAGCAGTAGAAACAACAAAAGTCGGCTGCTGAATGAATATAAGGAAGGAAGGAGTGTGAAAAGTCTGGGATGATACAGAAGTTTTGGACCTAGGGGACTTGGAAGGATAGGAGTGGAAATACCCTTGGATTCAGAGTGAGGATTTGCATCCAAATCCTGGCTCTGGCACTCACTGCCCCGTGACCCTCTGCAAGTGATTCCGGAACCTCAGTTTCCTCATTTAGAAAATGAGGGGTTGGCTAGACAAGGTGATCTCTAAGGGCGCTTCCAGCTCTAAATCCTATCATTAATATGACCTCAGAGGGCATCTAGTCCAACCTGTCGCTAAGCAGGAATTCCTTCTATAGCATTTCGCAAAATTGGTGATCCAGCATCCACTTCAAATGATGGGGAACGCACTACCTGTGGAGGCAAGACCCCTCCGGGTTCTCACAGCTCTGATTGTTAGGAAATATTTCCTTCTGTTGAGCAGAAATCTGCCGAGTCTCTACAACTTCCATCCATCGTTCCTACCCATTTCCTGCTTCCCCTCCGGCCTTTCGGACCTTGGGGATCCGGGATCCGGGATCGGAACCCGGGGCGGGGGCTGACAGGGCTAAGATCAGTCCCTCCCAGCCACACACAGACGTGCACATAAACACACCGACACACTCAATCACACACTCACACACACCCCCTCCCACCCCTCCCCAGCCCGCGTCCAGCTCGCCTTCCATTGGTCGCTTCGTAGGAAGCTCGGCCGGCAGTTGGCTGGCCCCGCGCTCTCGCCCCGCCCCTTCTGGACTGGCAAACTTTGGCTTGAGTTTGCCTCCCTCCTCCGCTCTCCCCTCCCCTCCTCCTCTCCCCTTCCTTCCCTTTGCCCCCTTGGCCTCGGCCTCCGGGATCCGGGCAGTGCATGGGGCCCCGGGCCGGGCTGCAGGCGTCCGGTAGCCGCTGTACATGCTAGAGGCACGGGCCGGGCCAAGTGTCCCGCTGCCGGGTGCGCTCCCCTGCCATCCCATCCCCATCCCCAGCTCCCCGCGTGGGCGCGCGGACCTGGGGCTTCTGGGCAGCGAGTGTCCCCCTCGCTCCAGGCGAGTCTCGGAGGCGGCAGCGGCTCTCAGAGGGTCCGGGGAGCTCCGTGGAGGCGGGCCTGCTGGCAGGTGAGCTCCTCTACTCCCCCAGCGCTGGAGGAGGTGGCAGCAGCGGGGACCCCTGGGCACCCGGCGCCCACGGTCAGGGTGGGAGCAGGAGAGACAGCTGGGCAGCCCAGGAGGACACGGACTGGGCAACCTAGGCTGCTGACCGCCCCAGTCCTCGGCTTCCCTTCTTTCTTTTCCTCGCTCCTCAGTCTCCGTCTCTTTCGTCTGCCTCCCCGCCTCCCTCAGTCTCCCCTCTGGGTCTCTTTCTCCATCCCGCCCACTCCCCTTCCCTTCCCTTCTCTATCGCTTTTTGTGTCCCTCTCTAGCTGCGTGGGTTTCAGTGCAAGTCTCCCTGTCTCTTATCTCTGTCTCTGGCTTCCTCCCCAGCCCCCTTCTCTCTCTGTCCCGTGGTCGCTTGGCTTGGAAGGGAGAGGGGGTTCTGGGCTTTGACATGTCCTCCCCTCCTTGATTTGCAGCACAGCCAGCGCTTACTCCTCTGGCTCCGACGGTTCCTCGGACTCCTGGGTCTTTTACTCCAAATCAGGAGGGTCGGGGATTGGAGCTGGGGGATGGGGACGGGGCAAGACGCCAGCCCCTCTCCAGGTAGAGAGAATCCTCCTCTGGGGCCGATACACCCCGCCCCGCCAAGGTCTGGTCCTGACCCCCCTGGGCTCTAGACAAGCTCCCACACTGTCCCAATTATCTCACTAGCTCTGCCCTCCTCCACCCTCCACCCCAGACACTCCGTGGGGCCGACTTTTGGGCTGGCCCAAAAGAGACAACCTCTTCCCTCTGATTTGCTGCCGACCAGCCTGGTACCCTCGTGCTAAGTGACCTTGGGGGCCAAAAAAAAATCACCAAATCAAAAAATTAAAACTGGAGGAGACCTCAAAACCACTTAGTCCCATGCTTTCCTTTTTACAGACAAGGAAAAGTCCCTCCATCTGATGCATATGGACAGCCAGTATGTAACTTAGAGTCTTAGAGAATGGGTTGCCTGGGGCACTAAGAGGTTAAGATGTTACCTTTGATCACCATGCTTGGTATGTGTAACAAGGAGTCAGAGGACAAACCCAAGTTCACTAGGGCACAATCATTGCCTCTCATAATACACTATCTTACATAATAAATGCAACAGAATTGCTGAACCAATGTGCTATGTGAGCTCTTGATGGGTTGGGGGTTAGGTTATTCCAATATGGAAAACTGGGGAGGTTTCCTGGAGGAAGTGGTTTTGTTATTTTGTAACTTATAAAGAAACTTTTAAGTATGAGCAGGCCTTCCACTGGGGAAGCTGAGGAGGGAGGGCATTCCAGGTTTGGAGGTAGCAAAGGGTGTTCTGGAGATGGTGAGTAAAGTAGGGAGTGGGTTCATGAAAGGGAATAATATGAGAGAAAATTGGAAAAGGGGGGGAGGTGGGGTGCCAGATTACAGAAGGTGGTGAATGCCAGGCAAAGGAGATCAGCTTCACTTGATTATTTGAGACACTGAAGATCTTTGAGCAGAAACGGACCAGGAAAAAAAGTGTGAAAGAAAATTTAGTCTGGCAGAGCCTTGAAGGTTGGATTTCAAGGAAGAGAGGGTAGAGACAAGACCACCCACTAGCAGGCTAGTGTAGTAGTGTAAGGCAACTAGGTGATAAAGTGGATTGAGTGCTGGGCCTGGAGTCAGGAAGAACTGAATTCAAATCCAGCCTTAGATACTTACTAGTTGTGTGGCCCTGGGCAAGTCACTTAACCTTGTTTGCCTCAGTTTCCTCATATGTAAACCACTCTAGTCTCTTTGCCAAGAAAACCCCAAATGGGGTCACAAAGAGTCAGACATGACTGAAAAATGACTGAACAGATAGCAGGCTATGTGGAGATGGGGGTAGGGACTGGACCAACTTAATGGCAATGGGAACAAATGGGAAAACCAAGGCTGCCGAGAGGTGGAGACTCTAGCAAGGTCTAGAAGGCTCCTGTACAAGGCTTCCCTGGAGGATCGAGATGGGGTGGAACTTGAGAATGGACAGACAGGATTTGAAGAGGCAGAGAGAAGAGGACTTAGAAGATAGGGGAGGGAAAATAAGCATTTATAAATCACCTACTAGGTACCTGGTTCTGTGCTGGATGCTTTACAAACATTATTTCCTCTGATCCTCACAACAACCCTGAGAAGTAGGTGCTGTTATTCATTTTACAGTTGGGGAAACCAAGGCAAGGAATTTACCCACAGTCACATGGCTAGTAGTGTGTGGGGTAGGATTTGAACTCAGATCTTCCTGACTCCAGGACCCAGGGCCCTATCCACTTTATTGCCCAGCTAGAGGAGGGAAAGTGAGCAAAGACTAGGGAGGCGGAGGGCAGAATTCAGAGTTCTGGGGAAGTTCTGGGGTGGAGGAAGCTGCTGCTGCTGATAACCCAGCCTGAGCAAGGTCAAGATGCCTTCCTAAGGTGAAGCCTCTCCCAGGCCTTCCTCTCCAACTGCCCTTGGGCAGGTCTCAGTTCCTGCCTTGACTTCTCAGATATTAAATGGGCCCAGAGCCTAGCCATAATAATTAGGGCCATTAGGGTGCTTTGAAGTTTCTTCTAAGTGGCTGGGATGAAATGACGTGATGCCAACAGCTTTGACTCAAGTGTCCTCTCGCTTGTCCTGTAGGACAGTTTCCTCCTGTCCCCCATCAGCCCAGGCCCACCCCACCCCACTTCACCCTTAGCGTTCTGCCTTCCTAACCCCAGTGAGGGTTAGTGACTGAGCTGAGGATAGCCATTGAGCTGCTGCCTGTGGTCTGACTCACTTCCTGACTCGGCTCCGCCTTCTTGTCATCAAGGGCCAGGTGTGAATCTGACGAACTTTCAAGTTGTTGCTTGCTGTGGCTGAGCCTGAGTAGGTGTCTTTACCTGACACTCCTTTGGGGCCCCAGGATGGGTGTAGTTGTGGCTTAGTAGGGCCCAGATGGGAGCTCAGGAAACAGCCAGTGACTGAGGCATGTGTTTAATGCGTAACACACTCACACTCCCTAATATAGCCAAGTCAATGAATCCTGTGCTCCAGGGAATTCCCCTCTCTGAAGGAACCTGGAAGATTGAACAATGACTTTGGAAATGTTCCTTCCTTTCTGCTTTTTTTCTTTTCCCCCTCCCCACAAGCCCTGAGTTTCTTTATCTGATTCCTTTCAGCTATAGAATCATAGAAAGTTGGATCTGAAAAGACCCTTAGAACAGAGAATATCAGAGCTGGGAGGGCCCTTGGGACAGAGCATGTCAGAGCTTAGAGGAGCCTTAGAATACAAAATAAAAGAGCTGGGAGGGCCCTTAGGACACAGTGTCAGAGCTAGGAGGGGCCTTAGAACACAGTGTCAGAGCTGGGAAGAGTCTTAGAGTACAGAATGTTAGAGCTGGGAGTGCCCTTAGAACAAAGAATGTCAGAGCTGGGAGGGCCCTTAGAACACAGAATGTCAGAGCTGGGAGGGCCCTTAGAACACAGTGTCAGAGCTGGGAGGGCCCTTGGGACAGAGAATGTCAGAGCTTAGAGGAGCCTTAGAATACAAAATAAAAGAGCTGGGAGGGCCCTTAGGACACAGTGTCAGAGCTAGGAGGGGCCTTAGAACACAGAATGTCAGAGCTGGGAGGGCCCTTAGAACACAGTATCAGAGCTGGGAAGAGTCTTAGAGTACAGAATGTTAGAGCTGGGAGTGCCCTTAGAACAAAGAATGTCAGAGCTGGGAGGGCCCTTAGAACACAGAATGTCAGAGCTGGGAGGGCCCTTAGGACACAGTGTCAGAGCTGGGAAGAACACAGAATATCAGAGCTGGGAAGTACTTTACAACACAGAATGTCAGAACTCGGCCCTTAAAGCTAAATGACTTTTAGTCCCCTCATTTTACAGATGGGGAAACTGAGTCCCATAAAGATGAAATGACCTGCCCAAAGCCACACTGAGCGGATGGGGACTAGGCCAGTGCTCTGGGCCTTTAGCCCTGACAGATGGTGCTGGATGAATTATGAGAAGGAACACCCTTCTCCTTCTGTCCCCTCCCCCCCACCCCCCCCCTCTATGTTCTCCCCAGACCAGGCTTATAAATGGAGTAGGGAGAGCTAGGTTTGTCCCTTGGCCATTCAGGTTGTAGTTGGCATCACCACCCAAACAGCCCTGATTTTCAGGGGGAGGGAAAAGAGGCACAAAAAAAGAAAGCACCCCTTTTCCTTGGCAGGGTAGCTGAGAGGGCTGGGACATCCTTTCAAATATTTTTCCTGGCAGAAGCCCAAAGCCCATGCTCTGCATCCCTCCCTCCCTTCACACTGTCTCTAGGGTACAGTCTCTCCTTAGAGACTCACAGTATCCTGGAGAAGTCATATCCCCATTTGACAGATGGGGAAACTGAATCCCAAAGAGGAGACTTGCCCACACAGAGCGAGTGGCAGGCTTGGAGTTAGAACCCAGGTGTCCTGGCTCCCATCCCAGGCTCTCCTCATTCAGCCCTGCTGACCACTGGGCCTTGAGAAGCACATTCCTTAGATCCAGGGGGGCCAGTTGAAACAGGATCTGTGGAGCCATGGCCCCGGAGGCAAACTGCCCCCTATCCTGCTGGCCAAGGTGCTGTCATCCCTGGAGCTTTAAAAAAAATGAAAAGGGAGACCCTGCTGACTCTCAGCTCCCAGGTAGCCAATGAATAAACAAGAAATGCCCTGACACGTTGGGGAGCAGCTGGGAGATGTTGGAGGAGGGGCTGGCAAAGGTGTAACCGGGCCCCTGGCCGCGGTGCCTATGGCAACGACAAAGAACAAATACCTGTTGCCTGGACAGAACGCCGGGAGTCATCCAAACATTGGGGCTGTTTCCCGATTGCCCCCCAACTAGAGCCCCTCTCTCCTGGGGAGTGCCCCACACTTGCTGTCCCCTCAGGGCCAGGGGCCTGGAACATTCCTCAGATGAGTGTTGACTGGCTTGGGGTGAGTGTGGAAGAGGCTTGGGGCATGTGGGGTGGGAGAGGCAGTGGAGCAGAAGGGATCCTGGGCTGGGAGTCAGAGCCCCCCAGATGTTCCTGGCTGTGTTCCAGCTTATGGTGGAAATCCCAGGAAAGTTGCTTCTCCTCTCTGGGCCTCTGTTTCCTTATCTGTAAAATGAGGAGTTTGGATTAGCCCCAGGACTTCTTAACCTTCTTCTAGTGGCCTAAGATACCATTTGGCCATCAGTCTGGTGAAGACTCTGGACCTCTTCTCGAAATCATGTTTTTAAATGCATAAAATATTGGATTACAAAGGAAATGAAGTCTATTGAAATTGTTACCAAAATATCCTTTTTAAAATAAATTCACAGGTCCACAAGTTAAGGATTCCTGGCCATTAGATGGTCTGTAAAGGCCTTTCCAGCTCTGGTGGTCTCTGTTCTACACCATTTTACAGATGGGTAAATCAAGGCACAGAAAGGGGGAGTAACTTTTCCAAAGTCACCCATTAAACCAATGCCAGAGCCAGGCTTAGAACTAGGCTTCCTTACTCCTAGGCCTGCCTCTCCCAGAGAATGCCTTCCCTGCGTACTCTGGCCCCTAGGACTTTTGTGGGAGACATGCTTGGTCCCAATACTTCTCCAGTCTTCTTCTTAAAGGGCTCTTACTCCCCTGTCCCGGTAGGTTTTCATTTACTTTCCCCATTGGGTAGAAATAGTTTGGTAATAAGGGAAGATGTATAGAAATGACTGCAGGGAGTCTCCCTGGAAACAAATACATTTCAGATGAAAAGAGATTTTCCTATGTTCTATGAGAGATCTGCATGCTAGGGGTCCTTCTGTGGTAGAAGGGAAGGGGAGCAACTGATGCCCCTGCTCCATTCCTGACCCTAGAATGGGTGTTCTCTTCCTCCTCTGAATGCTTAATAAGTGCCTGAATTGAAAAAGACCAGGCATTTATTAAGCACCTACTATGTATCAAGCACTATGCTAAGTGCCTTACAAATTTTGGTTGTTCAGTTGTTTTAAGTTGTGTCTGACTTATTGTGACCCCTTTTGGGATTTCCTTAGCAGAGACGCTGGAGTGGCTTGCCATTTCCTTCTCCAGCTCATTTGACAGATGAGGAAACTGAGGCAAACAGGATTAAGTGACTTGCCCAGGGTCAGTCATAGAGCTCAGACCCTGTGTCTGAGGCCAGATTTGGACTCAGTCTTCCTGACTCCAGGCCCAGAGCTCTATCCATGGTGCCATCTAGCTGACTCTATCTGCAGTTAGGTCCTGCTCTTCATTGAGAGTCCTTAAACTAGTTTCTTTGACCTAAAACAAGCCAATCCATAGGCTCAAAGGAGGGACCTGGGACCTGGGGGGGGGGGGGGTAAGGAGGAAGAATGACTTGCCTGAGGCCTTGGAGCTGGTAAGTCCATAGGTCAGGATTTGAACCCAGGTGTTCCAACACCAAGTCCAGCCCCCTCCTCTATTCCATAGTGGGGTGCTGGTGGAGAAATAGGACATGTGTGAGTCACAAGAGCAGAGCAGAGTCTGGCAGGGGTGTGCTAGTAAAATGTTTAACAAGCAGTTCTCTGGGAGGGAAAATGTGTTCCTTAAGAGTTTAACCTGCATTATTAACATTTTCTCCATCGTTTTCTTAAGTCTAGACAATCAACAAAACAATAAAACAAACTCCGATTTCTGAGGAGTAAATAAATGCTCGCACTAAAAATTTAACTATCAGCTCTAACACAACCCTAGAATTCTTTGCATTGGTCAGAACCGGTCCCCAGGAGTGGGAGGAAGAAGAGGCAGAGATCCCCTTCAGCTTTCCCTATACCTCTGATGAGCTTGGGAGTTGGAGGGGGGAATGCCTTTTAAAGAGACCCCACCCCTGGTGATCCACCTCCTCCTAGTGAGATACACCCTCCCTTCAGTCCTACCTCTATTTGCTCTGTGACTTTGGATGGATCATTTCCTCTGCAAGCCTCAGTTTCCCAATCTGTAAAATGACTTGGGATCCTTAATAATAAAAGTTTTCATTTCTATAGTGCTTACATACATCCTTAGATCCTTAGATCAATTCTGTGAGTTAGGTACCTTTTTTTTTTTTACTAGATCTGTGATTTCATTGGTTAAAAACAGAACTCCTAGTGAAGAAATTCTCTCCACCAATGCAGTTTGGCATCTGCTCTGCAACATATGGTCTTAGCTTTCTGAGGAAATGAGTGGTGCTGTTGTTATCCCTGTTTTGCAGATGAGAAAGAGACTCAGAGCAGTCAAGCCAGCTGCCCAGCACCCCACAGCCAGGGAGTATCTGAGATAGGATTTGAACCCTGGAGGTCTTGATTCACGCTAGGTCTTCAAGCTCTGCCACTCTGTGGTTGCCTAAGTTCTGCTCTGTTATTGGGAAGGGGCGTCTGACCCTGAACCAACACGATCGGGTTCTGCAAATGTAGATAGAGCGCCTACCATGCTTAGCACTGGCGGGGGGTTATACAAAAATGCCACGAAATAATCCCTGACTTCGAGTGGTCTATAAGTGGGGCAAGTGAATTTTGCCCAGTGAGAATTTAAGGAGGAAGAAATCACTTTCTTCTGTGAGGACCTAGGAAGTCTTCATGGAGGAGGGGGGACCAGGGCTGGGCCCCGAAGGACGAGAAATGTTTCATTGGGCAGAGGTGAGGGCGTGGAAATGTGGCCTGCACAGATCCAGAGAAGGGTATGGTAGTTTAGGACAGTTTGACTCCAGGCCTTAGACCAGGCAGCCGGGCCGGGAGGCAAGGGAGAAGACCAAATCCTGGACTTGTAGAATGAGGCTAGGAGGGGTAGAGTCACCCCAACACGTCAGGACTACCTTGGGCCCCTCCAAGTGAGGGACAGGCCCATTCCTGGTGTGCTGGCCTTTACCTCAGTTGGCCTCAATAGGAGCTCTCCTTGCCACACCTTACCTGATTGTGGGGAAAGACAAAAGACGGGGAGACTAGGCTGAGTTGCAGGAGGTGGCCTTCATTGCTTGGGGCCAGAGTATTTGGGAGGGGGGGGCAGCAGCGGGAATTTGATTGGTGGCGGTCAGAGGCTGGCCTAGCGGGTGCCCTCTCTCCAGGCCTCCCCCATCCTGCTGCACCAACTCATTAATTATTTAAGGTCTTTGGATTCCAGCGTGAAATATTCATTAAATGGGGGAGCAGCCTGCCTGCCCCTCTGGGGGCGGAACAGAGCGTCCCTTCTTTGGCCCGGGGGGTGGATGCCTGTGTAGTAGTCCTGGCTCTGCAGTTGATTTGTGGCATGAACTTGGTCAGGTCACCTCCCTCTCTGGGCTTTGGTTTCCCCATCCACAAAATGAGGCAATTGAATAAGACAAAAATAACAGAAATGGCGCTGGACCCGATCGGAGTCGGGAATCTCAAGATCCAGTCCCAACTTCTGACACAACTAGCTGGGGAGCTCTCATGAATGTGTTCTCATTTCTGTGAGCCTCAGTTTCCTCGTCTGCAAAATGGGAATGATCATGCTTGCAGCCATCTCCCTTACTTGAGCTTGTGAGGAAAGCACTAAAGTTATTATTATTATCCGAGTCCTATCCCAAGTCTCACCCTGGCACGAGGGTGACTCTGAGCTCTTGAAAGCCGTGGCAGATAAGCCCAGGTCCTGGCAAGTCCCGCCATCCTGGAGAGGCGTGTGGTACTGCCCGGCGATGGTCTGTGAACTGCCATTTGAGGAGGATGCCGGCTAAGTGCACCCAGACTCACCCCCAGACTGGGTCCAAGGTGACAGATATCATAACCTTAGTCGCTGGCATGAAGCAGGCAGCTAGGTGGCTCAGTGGGCCTGGAATCAGGAAGACTCGTCTTCCTGAGTTCAAATCCGACCTTAGACATTTACTAGCCATGTGACCCTGGGCAAGTCACTTAACCCTGTTTGCCTCAGTTTTCTCATCATCTCAAAAGGAGCTGGAGAAGGCAAACCACTCTAGTGTCTCTGCCAAGAAAGCCCCAAATGGGGTCAGGAAGAGTCAGACACGACTGAACAAATACACTCTCAGGAGCATTATTGAGAAGGGGCTATGACCAAGGGAAATTGTGGATCCTTGAAGCAGTCAGTTCTGTGATGATTCAGAATCTGTGACCCTGCCTTCCCATTATAATGACAATAATTAATAATGATAATCAATAACTGCTGCTTACATAGTGATTTGCAAAGCAATTCACATACATTTTTTTCATTTGGGACTCACAACCATCATGTAAGGTAGATACTACAGGATTTGTCATCCCCATGAGGAAACTGAGGTTCGGGTCTAAGTAATCTATTTATTGTCACACAGCTAGTCAGTGTCAGAGGCTAGATTTCAGCCCAGGTCTTGATGCTAACAAAAGCCCACTACCCTATTCATTGTGCCACACCTCCCCTGCCCTCTATTCTTCCCTTCACCATCCTGGTCACCTTCTTGGATACTCTTCCACTTAATAAAGGTTTGTTGTTGGGTTTTCTCCTTAAGATAAGTCACCTAAAACTGAACACAAGCCTCCAGATGTGGTCTGACTGGGGACATCTTCCCCAGTCCCAGCCATGCCTCTCTTAATGCTGTCCACAATCACATTGAGTTTTTTGGCTCGCATATCAACCAGCATATTGAGCCTGCTTTCCCCTAAAACCCCCAGAACTTTTTTTTTAGCCTCATCTCCCTCACCAGATATGTGTGAAGTGGATGTTTTTGGAATCCAAGTGAGTTTCTTTGCCAAGGAATCCAAGTTGTTGGTTACCCAAAGAGTAATGGAGAGTGGCATAATGAGCACAAGGAGTCTGGAATCTCCAGTCTCCAATCCTTGACGAATGGAAGTTGTAGCATTAGAAATCCTTCTAGTGCTGATGGTCTGTGTTCTAAGAGGGGGAGCTTCTTGGGGCCAGGGAGTCTGTCTGATTCTTTCTGTGAGGTCTCCCTCACAACATAGCCACATAAATCCAAGGGGCCAGGTGCACACACAGTAAGTAGGCATTGAGAAAGGAAGGAAGGAAGGAAGGAAGGAAGGAAGGAAGGAAGGAAGGAAGGAAGGAAGGAAGGAAGGGAGGAAGGAAGAAAGGGAGAGAGGGAAGGAAGAGAGAGAGGGAAGGAGAGAGGAAAAAGGAAAAAAAGAAAGAAAGAGGGAGGCTCTCTACCCCTGATGAAAGCTGCCCTTGTACTGAATGCTGGGAATGCTGAGGTTCAGAGCAGGGCACTTCCCAACACAGGCATACCTTGGAGATATTGTGGATTTGGTTCCAGACCATGGCTATAAATGAATATTGTAATAGAGAGAGTCACACAAATTTTTTGGTTTCCTAGTACATATAAAAGTTATGTTTATACTGTACTATAGTCTATTCAGTATGTAATAGTATTATGTCTAAAAAGACGATGTACATATCTGAATTAAAAATACTTTATTGATAAAAAATGCTAACCATCATCTGAGCCTTCAGCGAGCTGTAGTCTTTTTGCCGGTGGAGGGTCTTGCCTCCATGCTGGTGGCTGCGGAGCGATCAGGGTAGTGGCTGCTGAAGGCTGGGGTGGCCGTGGCAATTTCTTAAAATAAGGCACCAGTGAAATTTGCCTCATCGATTTATTCTTCCTCTCACTCGAACACTTAAAGACCATTGTAGGGCTATTAATTAGCCTAATTTCAATATTGTTGTGTCTTAGAGAGCAGTCAGAACACACGCATTTCTCAGTTTTGTTCTCTGTCTTCTATGGGTAGGGTTCCTGGCCTCCCAAAACAATGACAACAGTCATATTAAAGATCCACGATGACAGGTCACCCTAACAGATCGAATAATAAGCAAAAGTTTGAAATATTGTGAGAATTACCAAAATGTGACACAGAAATATGATGTGAGTACAGTGTTGTTGGAAAAATGGTCCTGATAAGTTTGCTCGACACAGGATGCCCACAAACCTTAATTAAAAAAAAAAGCAGTATCTGTGAAGCACAATAAAATGAGGTCTGCCTCTACAGAAAGGGCTCCTGACTCAGCTGAAAGTTGGTGCCCAAGGATAGGTTCAGGCTCTGTTTTTCTTGAAGAGTTTTCATGAGAAAAGTTCTTGGCACAGTAACCTGGGACCACCAGGTGCCAGGACCAGTCAGGTTCCTCAGTTGGGACAGTGTCAGGCTAGTGGTCAATACAGAGATTGCAGCTAGTTCCATGACATTGGAGAAGGTACATGTAGTTTACCTTGAGTTTTGTAGTCAAAGCTTGGATCAAACCAAATGAAGGGACATTGGCCATGTGTTCGTAGTCCTAGGGGAAAGTCCAGAGGCCCGGTTGGCCCAGGTAGGAGCGTAGCCCAAAGTGCAAGTTAAGAAGGAAACAGAGATGTGGAGTTCAATGCAATGAGAGTGTCTGGTCACCAGTGGGGATCCAAGATTGAAATTCACATCCTTTGTCCTTTGGTGGATACCAGTAGGAGGAGGTGACCCCTACCCTAAGTGGGGTACAGGCTCGGAGCTGAGTGTCTAGCAGTGGCAATGGATGACAATGAACCTCCCTCCTCTCTCCCTTGGTCCCCCAAGGTCATTGGTGAGATGGGTCACACTGTTTGAGATCCAGTCTGGGGTCAGGTTCATGAGAGTCAGAGTTGGGCACAAGAGAGCCCAGGCTGGGGGCCAGCTACATTGCTGCTCAGATACTGTACAAAGCTACTCCCAGTCCTGACCTTCCCTGAAACTTGGCTGGCCTGTGTGGGTGTTGGCGGAGAAGGGCGGCCCTGGTTCATGCTCCCTGATTCTCTGGTGCTTCCTTGGCTGCCGGAGCTCAGTGCATGAGCTGTGCCTCCCGTTGTACAGTATTCTTCTGAGGTGGAAACATAGGCAGCATACTGGAACAGGAAGGAAGCCTCTGGTTTATTCTGGTCTCTTGCTGGCTCCCCAGGGACCAGAAACATCTCCGCTTGTTGATAAGGAGATTCTGGATAGAACAATGGAATGGGGAATGTGGGGTGGGGAGAGAAGAGGGGAGATGACAGAATTTAGAGCTAGAATTTTGAACCATTTCACAGGGTAGGGGAGTCACCCAGCTGGTTCTCTGAGGCGACATCCAGTACCATTCCTATTCAACCACAGAGCTACAATAGGGACAGTTGGTAAGAAAGCTGAACATACTCTCTGGGGCCCTCCTTAAACCCTGCCGAGCCTGGCATCCTGGAGGAATGGGCTTGGGGCAGACAGCTTGAGCTGGGTTAGGGGACAAAAGCTGTCTGGGTAAAGCCCCATAGGACATCCCTTTTCTTTTCTTCCAACCTGAATTGTACCAACTAGAGAACAGTGGAGCAAGAAGCGGGCTTGGTAGCAAAGAAGCCCACCTGGGCCCTAGGCCAAGATAACAAGTGGGCTTCCATTCATTTCATCAAGCATTTATTTAAGCTCCTACTATGTGCTCTAGAGTTGCTGAGACAAAAGCAGAACACTTCCTGCCCTCTAGTTGCTTACAATCTTAATGTGTGACCGTGTATGGAGAAGCTAACCCAAGTCACCTCGGCTCTGATCCTGGCTCCTTTGAGCAGCTCTAGACCCCAGGTTCTTACTAATGATGGATGACATCTACGTGGCACCTACTCTATGCAGGCACACTCTGCTAAGCACTCTACAGATTTCTCATTTGCTCCTCACACAACACTGGGAGGAGGTGCTGTTATCCCCATTTTACAGACGAGGAAACTGAGAGGGTTAGAGTAACTTGCCCAAGGCTCACATAGTATCTGAGGTTGGATTTGAACTTGGGTCTTCCCGACCCCATGCCCAGAGCTTTATCTACTGTATCACCCGGCTGCCAGTTTCTTGCTGTCTAAAATGAGGAGCCCAGACTTAATGACCTCTATAGTCCTTATAAATCTATGAACCTAGGAAGAAAGCGATCACAACTGCGGTGCCGAGGTCGGGGGAAGACCAGCAGATTTCAGCACCTTTACTGAGCCTTGGAGGGGATTCTATAACTACTCTAAAACACTTTACATTATTTCATTTGATTTTTTTAAAAAAAGTTTTACTGACACCTTTCAAGTCGGCTTCTTAGTCGTTTCTAGGTCTCCTTTGGTTCTAAGACATGGAAATGAGGAAGGAATGCTTTCTAGGCATGGGTCACAGCCCTTGCAAAAACATGGAGGTGGAATAAAGGAATTAGGTAAAGGAATAGGTCAGATTTCCCACTTCTGGAATGGGTTGCAGGACTATTTGGTTGGAATGAAGAATTCATGTAGGAGAGTGGTATGAAATATGACTGGAGAGGAAGAGTCAAGCCGTACTCTGGAGGCTCTTCAATGCCAAGCTGAGAAAGCTGCATTTTGCCCTAACAGCAAGAGAAAGACACTGAAGCTTCCTAAGTAGGGGAAGAGATTATTTTGGTGTCTTTGTAAAGGATGCACTGGAGAGGGGAGAGACCTCTCTGGGAGATCAGTGAGTAGAGGTGATGAAGGCCTCAACAAGGGAAGTAGCCATAGAAATGGAGAGGAGTCAGATGTGAGAGATGTGGAGAGAGAATTGGCAAGATCTGGCAACTGTTTGGATATGGGGGTGAGGAAGAGGGAGGTTATGTTCGGGCTTGTGAGTCTAGGCCGCTAGGGAGAGATGTCACTGCCTTTGGCAGAAATAGGCAAGTCTGGAGAAGAATTGGTTTCAGAAGGGAAGATAATGAATTCCATTTGAGGCATATTGAATTTCAGCTGCTGCAGATTGAGACGTTTAGCAAGCAAGTTGATGATATATCATTAGAGTTCAAGAAAGAGTTGAGGGTTGGATAAATAAATTTGGTAGTTATCTGCCTAGAGGCAATCGTTGAACTTAAAGGAGTAGAGAAACTGCCAAGGAATAGAACAGGGAGAGAAGGAAAAATAGTCCAGAACAGACCCTTGGGGAACTTTTACAGTTAGGAGGTAGAAATGGATGGTGATATGGCGAGGAGGAAAAGTCGGAGAGGTAAGAGAATGAAGAGGGTACAGTCAGAAGTCAAAAAAGGAGGGAATATACATGACGGGAAAGTGCTTGACAGTGGTCAAGGCTAACGGCAGTCAAGGAGCATGAGGACTGAAACAGAGCGCTTGGATTTGGCCATCAAGAGAACCTTGGTAAACCAGAGGGAGCAGTTTCCGTCCATCGGTGGGGTAGGAAGCCAGACTTGGAGGCATTGAGAAATGAGTGGATGGTAAGGAAGGTAGTTCACAAGCAGCTTCTTCTAGGCATCCGGCTATAAAAGGGAAAGCCCTAGGATGCTCTGGAGAGGATGGGAGGATCAAGTGAAGGCTTGGTGTTTCTGAAAGAATGTAGAAGGCTGAGGTATGTGTGTATGTGGAGCCAAGAGATAAGGAGAGATTGGAGATGAGAAGAAGGAAGACTTTGGAAAGGTGAGCTCCCACAGGAGACTAGAAGAACTGGGATCAGGGGTCACAAGTATTTGTTTGTTCTGTCTAAAAGCCAGCCCACCAGAGTCTCACAGGCTGGAGCAAAGGTGGAGAGAACAGGGGATGACTGGAGGGGTTTGGAGGTGGGGGAATAAAGGAAAGAGAGAGTTCACAGTGGATGGCCTTCTTCTCAGCAAAGTGGAAGTGAGGTGGGTCCTCCTCATAGAGAAATGGGAGAAGTGATAGTTTTGAGGGGTTGTAGAGGGAAGAGCTTTGGAAGAATTGCTGTGGGAAGTTTAAGAGAAAAATCAAGGAAGAAGAAAAAACAGCCGTGCCACAGTTGTGATTAGATAAATTTCTAGAGTTCAGAGTTGGCACAGTTGTCTTTTGGCCACAGTAAAAGTTGCCACTTCCTGCAGGGGCATTCACCAGAGAGCGAGTAGCAGCGGAGAAGGCAGATAGTGGGGATAACCCAGGGCTGGGGTTTGACAACGTGTAAGAGGCCGTGAGACGAGGTAGCAAGAGGGTTTAAGTGGGGACTGGAGAGAATAGCAGAGCATGGGTGAATTGGTCAGACTGGAAGGAAGAAAGTGAAACCTGAGCATGAGTGTCAGATTGGCATAATAAGGAGGGATGATGGGACTGAAGGTCACACGGAAGTCAAAGAATAGCATTAGCTCAGGAATTCTTAACTTGTGGTCTGTGGACTTGGCTTTAATATATTTCAATTCCTATATTTCAATATATTTGGTTTCCTTTGTAATTTTACATATTCTATACATATAAAGACATTACTCTGAGAAGAGGTCTACAGACCGCCAGAAGGGGCCAGGATATATACACACATACACAAAAGATTATGGACCCCTGGTTTAAAAAGTGAGGCAGAGATGGAAGAGGACTTTGGGAGTGCAGGATGGTGGATGTAGCCCAGGCATGGGTGATGGCAAGAGCTCAGGTGACTATTAATAGGTCCATGGAACTCTCCAAGTATGAGGGCAAGAGTGAGGCTAGAGAGGAAGACTGTGGGCCAGGTACTGAGCTCCTGAAGGAAGGAAGGAGGGAGAGTTACCTGAAGGACTACAGATGACTGAAACAAGGACCTGGCATGGGTGGTCTATGGAGCGTGCCTTAAAGGAGGGAGGTTGTTACGTGATGATGGTGGCAGAGAGGAAGTCTAGAGTGACAATGAGGATCAGAGTGTGCCTTCTCCTCCTCCTCCTCTTGGTTCAGTGTGGTGGGGGGCTGGAGGAGGCCTATGATAGAAAGAGGAACACCTATTATTGGTGAGGCCAGTGAACACAGGAGGAAAAAGATGAGAGCTGAAAGAGACCTTTGAAATTATCTAGTCCAACCTTACCCCATCTCCCATTTTACAGTTAAGGAAACTGAGGACTGAGGGGTTTAAGTGATTGGTCCAGAGTCACAGGGCAGTAATTAGCAAAGTCAAGATTTGAACCCAGGTCCTCAAAAATCTAATGCTCTTAGCACTGTGCCAGGATGCCCTGAGAAAGTAGAAGAGTGTGAGGAAGAGGTCTAGGATGGAGGAGAGTTTGTTAATGACTGGGCAGAGGGAAGGCTACGCTGGATGGTGAGGAGAGCTCTGACAGTGGTAGCAGGTGTGGATCTTTGCCTCATTATGCAGTGATTCTGAATCACAGGGATTCAGAAGGAGGAGGAAGTGGGAGTTCTCTAGCTGCAGAATGGGGGAAGTCACGCCCCCCCAGGAGGGGAGGCTGTGATGATGAAGGGCAGCAGTTGGGGCTGTCTTAAAGAAGAGGCTGAGCTGGCAAGGAGATGGGGTTGGACAGATGGGTCAGGATCCTGTGGACACTGACTGGACTCACACTTGGCACTTCGCCTCATTCCAACATGGTGGCCAATGACACCCAGAGGATATCCTTCCTGTGACATATGCGCTTGGCTCCTGGTTGGGCTGCGTGTCGGAGTCCCTGACCCTGAACCAGGTTCTGGCTAGCCAGATGCCTGGCATCTGGACACTCACTGGGTATGGATGGATATCTGAGCCACTGCTGTTTCTTGCAGATCTTACAGTGAAGCAGGGCAGAGTAAATATCCCTTCCACATACCACACACAGAAGTAGGTTTGGGGGTGAGGAAGTCTCCAAATCCATCTTCTAAGGGGGGAATGAAGTTAGAGCCCTATCCTCCCCAGTCCAGAGATAGAGAAAGGGCTCTTGGTATGAGCCATGGCCCCCATCTACCTGGGGGCTCAGTCATAACTGGCATTCACTCCACAATCCCCCCAGAGTAGGACCTGCCTTCATGCATGGTGGGAGGCTCTGGAACAATAAGGGTCTGAGAAGGGTCAGAGCTGGGACGTCCATCCTAACTGGGCATATGATAACAGATCAGCCTTGAGATCCCAGGTTCCTGGATGGGTGAGTGGCCACAGTCCACCGACATCGTATATGCTTCTGTAGCATTGCATGCTAGGGCCTGGGCCACAGCTGCTGATCACCATTGTAGAATATGAGCCCTAAAAGGACCCGCTCAGTCCCAGTGAAAGGTAGGATGTGAAAGTGTGGCATGCCAAGTTCAAGGAAGGATTTATTAAGTGCCTACTATGTGCCAGGCCACACAGCTGATAAATATCTGAGGCCGGATTAGAAGAGAATGCTACATTTGGAGTGCTGGGATCTCCATTAAGGTCCTATCTTTCCCACATACTAATTATGTAACCTAGGCAAATCACTTCCCCTCTGAATGCCTTGGTTTCCCCATCTGTAAAATGCAGGCAATCAGACTTGTACTAGCTATCTCAGGTGTGGTGATGATCTTTGAGATAATCTGCATAGATGCTTTGTAAATGTGAGTTGTTATAATTAATTATTATAAAACAATTAAAGAAACACCCCATATGTCCCTAGTGCTTTAAAGTTTACAGAATGTCTTCCTTGTAACCACCTGGTGAGGGGTGTGGTGTGAGGATTGTCAGCCCCGTTTGACAAATAAGGAACCTGAACCTCCACAAAGTAAACCGACTTAGCCAGGATCACACAGCTAGCAGGCGTGAGAGCTTACACCCACGTTTCCTGACTCTGGTTTCAGTGTTTTTTTTCACATCTTTATGTTCAGGAAGTAGGGGACATTGGGCTGGAGGATTAGGATGGGGTTGAATTGTGGAGGACCTCCAAGACCAGGCTTCAAAGTTTGTCCGTAAGGAGCCACGAGAAGCTCTCCCCCAGGGAATGCTGGAGAGGAAAACGTGGCCTGCCTTGAGTAGAGGGTCATGGTGTGCAGTCTCCATTAAGCCCTCTTTAGGCAGCCAGAGGGGGTAGCAGGAGTAAGCAAGCCTCTGGGGTTCAGACAAAGGTGAGCTTTGTTACAGCCCAATACCACAGGGTCTCCGCAGAACAGAAGGCAGCCCATGTGCTCACCATACATGCCTTCTTCTTCCTACAGCATGAGCTAGGAGGATTGTCATGTCTGGGGGCATGAGGGACTGGGGCAGGGTTAACCCCTGATGTTTGGAACTGTTAGGCCTTTCCCTCCCCCAATCTGCAAACACGAAAAAGTGAGGATGTTTCACTTTGCCCAGCTAGTCTCATCTCCCCAACTGGGCTCTGAGGGGACCAAGAAAGAGGGACCTGCCTCTGCCCAACAGCAAACCTTTTTACTCAGGAGAGCTAACCAACAGGCGCCTTTTGTGTGTCCATGTGGGCTTGTGGTGTAAAGAGCTCTGGGCTTGGGGTCAGGAGCCCCGACTTCCAATCCCATTTGAGTGGCTGTGTGACTAACTGTAGGCAGGTCACCCAATCTCTCCTCAGTCCCTGGTTCCCCCATTCTAAAGTGGAGACAATGGTACCTGCCCTGCCACCTTCCCAAGAATTTTGTAAGCTGCCATAGAATGTTGGAACCGGGAGAGACCTTGGAGCCCGTCTATTTCGACATCCCCCATCTCACGTTTTAGATGGGGCGAATGAGGCTCCCAGGAGAAAAGAGACCCATTCGCCCGCTCGTGAAGTCAGAACTCAAACCTGGTCTTCCAGCCGCCTCCGGGGCCTTGACTTCCTGGCTCTCCCCCTGGCATCCTGCCGCCCCCACATTTTCCTAGAGCACTTTGGGCTTCTCCTTTGCCGTGACTACATTCTGCTTGGGATCATTTCTGTACCTGTCTTGCTTGCCTTACTAAAATATTAGAGTATAGTCGAATTACACGCAAAGAGAGAGAGAGATTGGAAATATAGAGTGGAAAGTACTGATTTCTGTACATTCATGTTCCCCTTGGTCCAAGGGTTCTTAACCTGGGGTCCACAGACACCGCCCCAAGGTCTATGGAGGTCTGTGAACATGAATGGGAAAAAAATACATCTTTATTTTCACTAAGCTTTGGTTTCTTTTCATCATCATTAATGCACTTTGTGCATTTAAAAACCTAGTCTGAGGAGGGGTCCATAGGCTTGCCCAGACTGACTGCCCGTGGGGTCCAGGACATACACACCCACACACCCATACCCACATACACACACACGCACTGTTAACCCCCCCCCCCATTCTCCCCCCCCCCATTAGTAAAATATAAGCTGTTTAAAATGAGTGAAGGAGCCCAGGTTTCCACTCAGGTTCTCCAACTCCAACCCCAGGGCTCTTCCCCGCTGACCACAGGCCCAACAGTTTACCCACCAGGCTATCAACAAGGTAAGAGTAGGTGTGCAGAGTGGGAGACAAGGGTGAACAAGGCATTAGGAGGCTCCCTGGGATTCCTAGACCAGTTTAGGGAATGGCACAGAAAGCTGGGACTGTATGATCTGAGCTTGGTCTTGAAGAATGGCTATTCAGAGTCAGCAACAAGGAGGAGCAGGGGCCTCTGGACGGGCATTAGCAGTAGCCTGGCAGTGGTCAAGCAAGCACACAATGTTTTCAAGCGGCAGTGGACCCATTAGTTTAATGCAAGGAGGGGAGGATAGGGCCCCATGGAAGAGGGCCTTGAATGCCAGGCTAAGGGATTTGGTTTTCACCTTGAAGGCAGTGGAAGCCGCTAAATATTTTAGATCAGAGAAAGTAGTTCATCAGAGATGACAGGTGGGGCCCAGGCAGGAAGGATATGGTGAGAGGAAGAAACACCTGGCATGGCCCAAGAGCCTCAGAGGGTTTTAGTAAACAACTGAGGTGTGTCTGTGGGTGTCTATGGGTGTGGGTGATTGGTCTGTGGGTGTGCATGTGAATGGCATAGGGGGCTGAGTTTTGTGGTGTGTGGAGGGGGAGGGGGTGTGTGGCGGGGTGAGGGCCCCCCTTCCTGGAGGTCTTCCACCAAAGGCAGGATAACGACCTGACTGGATAGTGCAGCTGGGTGGCGAAGTTTTAAATCAGGAATGCCTAAGTTTGAAGCCTACTTCAGGTACCACCTGTTTGACCCTGGGCCAGTCACTGAAGTGACTCTCTGGGCCTCAGTTTCTTCATCTGTAAAATGGACATAGCAGCCCCTGCCTTACCCAGAGCAAATGAGATAACATATGGAAAGAACTCTGTAAATCTTAAAACGTTATTATGAGCATGAGTTATTATTATATTGTCGGGAGGATTTTTGGATGGCTTTAGCTTTGGCCAGATGGTCTTTGAAGTCCCTTCCAATTCTGTGATACTGAGGCTAAGAGACAAGTTCAGAAGCTATTTATTACAAAGGTCCAGCTGTGAGGAAATAAGATGCTATGCTCCACAATGACCCGGAGAGTAGAGAGGACTGGGGTCACCTGTGAGAAGTGCTGCTGAGGAGGGTAGAAACCGGAGGTGTTGGAGAAGATGTGGGAACGAGGAGCGGAGGACCAGAACAGGGAAGGCCACTAGAACATAAGTGTGTGTGTGGGGAGGACCCTTAGCACACAGGGTGTCAGGGCTGGGAGGGGCCTTAGAACAGAGGGTGTCAGGGCTGGGAGGGGCCTCAGAACACAGGGTATCAGGGCTTGGAAGGCCCTTAGAACATAAAATGTCGGGGCTGGAAGGGCCCTTAGAACCCAGGGTGTCAGGGCTGGGAGGGCCCTTAGAACACAGGGTGTCAGAGCTGGGAGGGCCCTTAGAACTCAGGATGTGGGTGGGGAGGGGCCTTAGAACATAAAATGTCAGGGGAATAATCAGTTCACAAGCATTTATTAGTGTTTTACGCACCAGGCATTGTGTCCTTAAGCCTTGGAGATATAAAGACAAAAATGAGACTCCCCGCCCTCAAGGGCTTACATTCTACAAAAATTTAAAGTCAATCTCTTATCCTATCATTTTACAGTGAGATATAAGAACTAGGGGTGCAGTGGATAGAATGCTGGGCAGGAAGCTAGCAGCAGGAAGATCTGAGTTCAAATCCAGCCTCTGACACTTACTAGCTGTGTGACCCTGGGCAAGTCATTTAACCCTGCTTGCCTCAGTTTCCTCATCTGTAAAAATGAGCTGGAGAAGGAAATGGCAAACGACCCCGGTGTCTCTGCCAAGGAAACCCCCGAAAGAGGACACTGAAAATGACTAAACATCAACATAAGCACGAGACTTGTAATAAGAAGAGTCTTATTCTTTGGTCTGAATATCGAGTCTGCTGTTGGTGTGACCTCGAACAAACAACCCATAACCTCTCTGGGCCTCATTGTTCTCATCTGGACCAGATAATCTCTTATGAGGCCTTCTAGCTCTAAAACCTATGATCCTATAGACAGAAAAACTGAGGCCCAGAGAAAAGGACTGACTTGCCCAAAGTCACGCAGTTAGAAAAAGCAAAGCCAGACCTAGACTCCAGGAGGCCCAGGCCACTGCCAAGGTCCTAGCTACCTGAATTGTGCTTCCTCCTCCTCCTCCTCCTCCTCCTCCTCCTCCTCCTCTGCTAAGTAAATGATTGGTCCCTGATCAGAAACCCCGGCCTGCCAACTTCCAGCTATGGGCAGGGCTGCCCCTGTATTTTTTCTGCTCTTTAATATGAGTGGGAGCCAGCCCCCGTCCAAGGTTCACACTGTTAAAAAAATCAATGTTTTTACATCAAAGGAAATTCTGACTAACCATTGCATTTCCAGAAAGCCATAAATAACTCTGTTGTGAAAACCATGGGCACAATAAATTTCTTGGTGGCTCTACTCTGATTGGCTCGCTAATCTACAACAGGCTTTGGGGGTCAGGGAGGATTCTCTATTATCTGCTGGGCTAGGGGTCTGGATGACTAAGGAGAGCTTCTCACCTTAAGTGCAAAGTGCTTTGTGTTAATTATAGTGGAAAGAGAATCAGGGGCCCTCCATCCAAATCCTGGGCTTTGTCACTAACTAGTTATGTGGTAAGGGCCTACTCTAGGCCCATTTCCTCATCTCCAAAAGAGGGATAAAAATACACTCTGTTGTGATGTGATGAAGGGGTCTAAATTCGAAGCTCAGAGAACTGGGTCTGAATCTCAGCCACAGGGACATGGACGTACTCTGGGCTTCCTTTCTTTGTAAAAGAAGGATAGACATATGCTGTTATGGGGTGAAAAGAGCCCCAGCCTCAGGGTCAGAAGTCCTGAGTTTCTTCCACTTTGGACAGATCACTTGTTCTCCCTCTGAGGTTCCTCCTGAAAAAAGACAGGACTGGACTACAGCAGAGGGTCTTCATCCTTTTTCTGTCCTGGACCCCTTTGGCAGTCAGACTGGGGAAGCCTAGGGAACCCTTTTCAGAAGAATGTTTTTAAATACACAAACTAAAATGCAGAGGATTACGAAGGAAACCGATTCTAGTGAAACATAATAATCAATTTCACAGACCCCAGGTGAAGAACCCCTTTCGCTACCCAGTGTTGAGGGGCCCTCCCAGGTCTGAATCCTCTGAATTCTACTTCCTGGGCATCATAGTAAGAAAAGTGCTTTATGAATCTAAAAGTTCTGCAGAAACGCAAATTATTGCTTTGATGATCATCGGCACAAACATCCGCTCAGAACCGTGGAAAGGAGTCCAGTTTCTCATTCTCACCCTGTGACTATCAGGACTCCTTTTCCGACCAGCCATGGCCGGGGCTCATTAGACAACATAAACACAAAAAGATCTAGGCGTTTGGGGAATGTTTCCAGATTCTTCTGTTTCCAAATCCTTTCTGCCAAAATCATCTTCCTAAAGTCACTCCCCTGCTTCAGGACTCCCCCTGGCCATGTCTACCCTGAGCACGTGAAGATTTCCCGTGCAATATGGTGCAGATGAGAACAACTTGTTCCATCGGCCATGAAGGAGCTGAAGCGGGCCCTGTGGAGCTTAGAGCTTGGTCAGACGTCAAAGCCGCCAAGGTCACCCACTGCATCCTGGGCCATCCCCAGTGGTCTTGACTTGTGTCTTGCCACTGGACCTCAATGATTCTGGAAGACATAGTGAGGCTGACGACTTTGCAGCTCTGCCTCATTTAAATCCAATTCACTCAATCAAGGCATTGATGATGGCATCTGTGATGTCATTGGTCCTTTTAGAAAGGAGGGACCAACAATAAGAATTATATACAATCTGGCTCCAGCCTCGCTTCCATTTCACCCCAGGCTCATTTCACATTTCTCCCTTTTACAAACTGTAAATTCCAACCAAACCACCCTCCTTCTGCTATTTCTTGAACTTGGAGTTCCATCTCTAGCCTCTGTCCCCTTCATTTCCCATGTGTGAAATATTCTCTTACACTCCTGGTTCTCGGAAATCCTCTGCTTTCTTCAAGCTCCACTGAGGGGCCACCTCCTACAGGAAGCCTTCCCTGTTCTCCCTAGTTTGTCAGTGCTTTCTCTGGCCTCTCAAATTAAGTCATATTTATTTATCTGTGTTGATGTCCAGGGCTGTGCTGGAGCCAGCTCGAACTGGCTCACAAGAGCCAATTGTTAAATTTTCAGTGTGAGCATTTACACCTTAGATACAAATCGAGACTTACAGCTTGTTTTATTGTTATGCTGACCATCTAGACTTAAGAAAGTGATGGAGAAAATGTTAATACTTCAAATTAAACTTAAAAGTGTGTTCTGAAAATTTTTTTTTTTCCTGGAGAGCCAGTTGTTACACGTTTACAAGCATACCACTGGTAGTATCACTCCAGTAGACTGTAAGGACTTATTCCTTCCTCCATTCAGTCAACACTCATTTACGAAGCATCTTATGGATGCAAAGTACCATATATGCTAGGACTTGGTGAAATAAAACTTTGCATCTAGTAGGTGCTTCATAAATGTGTGCTGAATGGATTGGGGAAAGGAATAATAAAGAAATTGAAAGCATTGAGGGAAAGTGCATCCATTCCAACAGTGTGGTGCAGTAGAAAGTGCCCTGGATGGGCTAGCAAAGATGGATTCTGGGCCAGCTCTGTCACTAAGCAGTTGGAGGAGTCTCTTCCCCATCCAAGTTCTCAGTTTCCCCAGCTGTAAAATGAGAAGATTGGCCTCTATCAACAAGTTCCTTTCCAGCTCTATGAGCTTCCAGTTCTGACTCTAGGTTTGGGGAAGTGGGTTTGCTGAATCTAATCCCTTGACAAGCCTTGAAGGCAGAACCAAAAGTACACAATAGGCACTCAGCAAATATTTGAAGACTGATCAAGAACCAAGTCCCTTCTGTGGTCACATTGACCTGAACGTTCCTTTCAGCCAGGAAGAATGCACTCCACCCATGCCTGCTTATCCTGTGTGATTCATGCCTTTTGTCTGTGTCACTGTTTTTTAAAATTTTGTTTCATTTCTAAGTTTTTGGATTTTTCACTCATAGAAATATTCTTCCTTGTATCCTTCACACTTCTCTCATTCTTCCCTACCCTGCGAGCCTTCCCATGTAGCAAACAAAAATAGTTAAGCAAAACTAACCCACAGAGAGACCCATCTGACAGCATATATAATATTCTACACCCATAGTCCCCCACCTCTACACAAAAGAAAGATGGTTACTGCGCAAAGTCTTCCAAATAGTCTGTCATAACCCAAACCAGATCAGGCTACCCTTTGTTGCTGGCTGACTTCATGACAAGCTCAGGCTACCCTTCCTTGCTGGCTGATTTCATGACAAGCTTCCTTGGGTCACAGCTGCTAAAAACATATGGGCTGCTCCCATAGGGCAGTGCCCACAGAATGGCGCTAGCTTCTGGGTGTGCCATCCTGTGATTGAATCTGTTATTGATTCAGGAACTTGGAAGGGGAACTAGGAATTACAGAAATGAGCGATGCTGTAGCAAATAACAGAGCCAGGATTCACACCTAGGTCTTCCTACCCTAAATCCCATGCTGGCTCCACGACCCCCTGCTTGCATTTGAAGATAGGCTGGGGTGGTAGTGATCCTGCTCCTCTCTAGAGGAGGCTTAGCATTGTGTGGCCGAAGGAGCATTAGGGCTTGGGGTTAGAAGTTGTGCCCTTGATGCTGGATAGCATGTGTGGGTGACTAGAAGTTGACTTCACCAGAAGGAAGGTCATGCTTGCCCCCATCTGCCTTATAGGATTGTTATATGGAAAACTTCAAAGGGCTATAAAAAACAAGAACAGTCATTTTGAGAGCAATTTATTATTACTTCCTGGGCCTCGGTTTCCTAATCTGGAAAATGGACTAGCTGGCAAGGCATTGTGAAGCAACAGCAAGAGTGCTGAAACTGAAGTGGGAGACGTGAGACTTGAATTGGAATCCTGGCTCTGCCAGTCACTACGGGACTTTTCTGGGCCTTGGTTTCCTTATCTGTAAAAGGAGCAGGTTGTACTAGATTGCCTCTGAACTTCCTTCCAATTCTAAATCTGTGATCTTCTAAACTCTAAAGTCACTATAACTCACGTTCTTATGGTAAGTGCCAGTTCTGAGGGTCCCACAAAAGGTAATCTACAAATGCCCACAGGTAATGTCGCTTCTCTTCAGTTGGACAAGGATTTGTTAAATGCACAGTATGCAGTGTGGGATTCAGGGGTAAAAATGAAAAACAGCCTCTGCCCTCAAGGAGTTTATGTTTTACCAGAGGACAAGATGCAACGTAATTTGAGGAGGGAGAGAGGAACAACTCTAGGGAGAATCAGGAAAACTGGTACATGAGCTGAGTCTCTAGGGAGCTAGAGATTCCAAAAAGCAGAGATAAGGGAGGGCATCCCTGGCATGAGGAACAGCCATACAAAGTCATGGAGGCAGGGGGATGAAATGCCACATTTAGGGAAGAACAAGTAGATGGTCTTGGATGAAATCTAAAAAGTATATGAAGTTACCTGAAATAAGTCTGGAAAGGGAGGGAGGCTAGAGGCAGACTGTGAAGGGCTTTAAATGCCAAGCTGAGGAGTTCAGATTTTATCCTAGAGTCAATATCGAGTCAGTGCAGTTTCTCGAAGCAGGGGGCCGACTTGATCTGACCGGTGCTTTAGGAAGATTATTTGGGCAGTTGTGTGGCAGATGGATGGGAACAGGGGAAGACTGAGAATAGGCAGACCTGTTAAGAAGCTATGAGTGGAGTCTGGATGAGAGGTGATGACAGCCTTTAGTGGGGTAGTGGCCATGAGAGTGGAGAGAAGGGATGGTGGATGGGAGAGATTTGTATAGGAGAATCAACTGGTGCGGCTTGGCCAATTAATGAATATTTGAGTGTGGGGAAGACAGGAGACTCAAGAATGATTCCAAGGTATTTGGAATTCCAAGGTCCCCCAGGAATTTGGGGAGACAATGGCTTCTCTGCATGCCCAAGATGTTAGAATTGCCTTTCTTAAATGGTGAGACAGTTTTCTTGTCCCCTGAGGGATGAAAGTCTCAACCTGTCATTTTCAGGTTTCTGGAGGAAGGAAATTGCTTTCCGATTCTTAAAATACTTACAACCCACCCTCATCCCTACCCCTTCTATACATCTGCTGTTAAAGAAATTCATCTTTATTTTTCCCTTTCCCAATTGTTAAACTGAAGTCATTTACTTCCTTTAAGGGAAGGGGAGAGGAATAAGCATTTATATGGTGCCTACTGTGCGCCAGGCACTATGCTAAGCACGTTACACATATTATTTCATTTGACCCTTACAAAAATCCTTCAAAATAGGTAGCTGCTGTTATTATCACTATTTTACAGCTGAGGAAGCTGAGGCAGACAGGTAGAATGACCTGCCCAAAGTCCCACAACTATTGTCTGAGTACAAATTTGAACTCAGGCCCTTCTGACTGCACCTTACCACCTAGCCATTTGCTTTTCTTTTTCAAACAAACCAAAATCCTTGATGAAGTTAATAGATGACTAGTCTTTGTCCTGGAGAGAAGAAAAGGCTTTCCCACCTTTCCTTAGAAAAGTGGAATCCTGCAGGTATAGGATGTCATTTACACTAAGAGCCACCTTGATGCATCAGGTGGTTTTGCCTAACTTTTTTATTTTATAAGGGAAGGAAACTGCAATGATATGAAGCCAAAAAGGTACAAATGAAATGTCTTTATTTAAAAAAAATTAAGAAATCATTAGAGGACTCTTGATTGTCAGGGCCATTAAGAATCAGAGATGGAGTCTAACCTCCTTTGGCTCCTAGAGATGTGCCTTACCTTAGGTCCTACAACTAGGAAGTGTGAGAACAAAGCCTATTTTACAAATGGGAGGAGGAGGAGGGGAATGATGTCACAACAAAATGAGAGTGAAGGATACAGTGTCATGAAACAAGCTGCCAAGGTGGGGGGAAGGCTGGCCAGAGAACTTCAGCTGGGGTGCAAGGGATTACTCACATGCACTTTTCTCTTTCTTCTTTCTTTCTTTCTCTCTCCCCTCCTGCCTTCCTTCAGCAAACATGGACACCTTCAGCACCAAGAACCTTGCCCTTCAGGCTCAGAAGAAACTCTTGAGCAAGATGGCATCCAAAACCATGGCCAGCGTGTTCATCGATGACACAAGCAGCGAGGTCTTGGATGAGCTCTACAGGGTGACAAAGGAATTCACCCGGAACCGCAAGGAGGCTCAAAAGATCATCAAGGACCTCATCAAGGTTGTCATGAAGCTGGGTATCCTCTACCGCAACGGGCAGTTCAGCCCAGAAGAGCTGGCGCTGATGGAACGCTTTCGAAAGAAGGTCCATCACCTGGCCATGACAGCAGTCAGCTTCTACCAGATAGACTTCACATTCGACCGTCGGGTCATGGCCACCGCCCTCCACGAGTGTCGAGACCTGCTGCACCAGGCTGTCAACACACACCTGACAAGCAAATCCCATTCTCGGATCAACCGTGTCTTTAACCACTTTGCAGACTATGAATTCCTGGCGGCTCTCTATGGACCCTCTGAGCCCTACCGCTCCCACCTGCGACGGATCTGTGACGGGATCAATAAAATGCTGGATGAAGATAGCATATGACCTCAGAAACTATATGAAATACAGGGACAACTATACTGCTATGGCCTCGGAGGTGGGGGAGATGTGTTTTTATTCCTATTTCTTTTCTCCCAATCTGAATCTAGCCCGACTGACTTGATCTTCTCCCATTCCTTACGGCATAACAGGGAATTTGCAACCCACAGAATTGTTTTACCAGCAGATTTCACAGGCATCGCCTCCACCTGTGTAGGAAGTGCTCTCAGGGAACAGAGGAGCCCAAGGGGCTTTTTGCTTCCAAGAGTGGTGCATTTTACCGTGGAGGAGAATATGGCGTGGTGGCTAGCAGCACCTCAGCTTTGGGGAGTTGGCCACACACCCCCAATGAATCCTCTGACTTGGTCGGTCTGAGCTCTCATTCCTGTGTGTAGCTCAGGAACTGCCCTGTGGTCTTATGAGATCCAGCTGCATTCACACTTCTGAAAGCCCAGTGTATGCAGTCCAGGAGCTAGCTAGAGAAAACCTACCGCATAGGAGCAGGCCTCCTTCCCACTCTCAATGTTAACAGGACCTTGGGGTTGTTTCATGCAAAGAGGCAAAGGCCTGGGAGTTCCAGTACATGCAGGCTTTAGGTGCTGTATCTGTTTGCAAGGCCTGCAGAAGGTTCAGGAAGATTTGGTGTTTTTTGTTTTCGTTTTTTAGGACTTAAAGGTTCGTAAGAACCAGATCTGTTTAGGATATAATCTTGGGCTAAAGAAACAGCTAGCAGAGGGAAGATAGATACTACTGTTGAGGAGAGATTGATGGTTCATCTTACATGTCCCCTTTTGAACTCAAAGGCGCATAGTTGCTTGTCCTGTGGTATTTTTCCACCGTGGCTGGGACTCCCTTTCCACATGTGGGCAAAAGGCCATGACCACCCCCATCCTCATCCATGAGATGCAAATGAACCTTCCATACTGTGGATTCTCATTTCCAGTGAGATCAGAGATGAAGCTTCAGACCAAATGACAAATGGGCACTTTGTTTATCCTAAGAGGAACCCAGAGGTTCCCCAATGACATTCTGTCCTCAGTTCCTCCAACTGATTCTATCAATATAATTGTTTGTGTTTGTTCCTTGGTCACTATCCAATCTGGCCTTAGTATTTCACGGGTTTGGGATTAAAAAAAAATTTTTTTTTAAAGACAACTGACACTACTGAGCTATTTAAATAAAATCACATGTCTTCTACTTGGACTGACTCAAAGCTGGTAATTAACTGGCATGCAACTGGTTCCCAGTCTGGCCTTGCTCTCCCTCTTCCCTTTTGCCTTTTAAATGGAAATAATGGTCCTAGCACTGCACAAACGATCATACTCTGGTGACCTTTTCTGACAACAGCTCCCATTTCCCCACCCCTCAGTGTGGAGGCTACAGGCAGTGGGAGTGTGGGCCACTCTATTCCAGAACAAGGGTTCATTTCAGAACATGGCCAGCTTGGCTGTGGACTCCAAAGACCAATGCAGCTCAGTTTTTTTACTCATCTTAAAATCACAAGTTTCAAGAGAAACACACACACACACACACGAAAGAACCAGTGTAGGGGGGAGCTGGAAAAAAAGCCCATCCATGCTGACAGACTGAGGTGGTCTGTCTGGAGCTGCAAGTCCCTTTGCTACCCATGCCCCACCCCAAATGCCACTGAGGGCATTGTCCACATACCACATATGAAAACAACTGACAATGAGGTAGGCTGCTCTAAGGAAGGCACAGAAAGCAGAATCCTGGGCAAATTCCTGCCTGTTTGACTGGTGGGGGCCCAGAGGAGAGCAGTGAGTAAGACTATCTCATCCCAGGGAGGAACGGGCCACAGCTCAGAACTTGCTTTTGTCATGTACGAAGTACATGCCTTAGTGAAGGCAATGGGTCCTCAGCAGATCCAGGCTTGACTTAGCTTTTCAACCTGGTGCCTGCAGTGAGGAGTGCAGCTGGGGGCTTTTGCAAGCCTGGTCTTTCAGATGACTACAAGGTTTGGAGCATGGAGCTGCTCTGCCTGCTCGATGCTTCCTGCTCCTCCGTCAGTTCACAAAGTGGATAAATTTCAGGCTTTCATGTTTCAAAGCCCAACCACCTTCAGTCTAAGTACATTCCCCCATAGGTGGAGGCTAATTTATACATAACAAGGAATCTCTTTGCACTAGAATCAGAGTGTCAAAGTCTGAAAGAACCTCTGGGACCACCCAGTCCTACCTCCTCATTTTGCAGAACAGAGACTGAGACGGTCTCGATGTCTCCCATCTAATCATGCTGCTCCCACCTTAATGCCAGTCCTCATTAGTGTCCCCTAGAACTATCACATAACCTCCTAACTGGTTTTCCCACCTTCACTGTTGACCCCCCCCCCCTCCAAGCCATCCTTCATGCAGCGGCCAGGTTCGTCTTCATGCACCAATCCGGACCTATCATTCTTGTGTTTAAAAGCCTCAGTGCCTACCAAGCCTATACTACTTACCCTGGCACTCACAACCCTCCCTGAACTGGTGCCACCCTCCCCTTCCTGCCTCAAACAGGACAACTCTGTTCATAGCATGGGTCTCATGCTCTACCACCATATGTGGGCTGTGATGACTAGACTGTTTCTACCCCTATTGCTTTCCCATCCTCTAAAACCAAGTTTAAATGGCATTGCTGAAAAATCTTCCCTCAGCCCAACACAGCCATCCTTTGCTTCCTTTGACCTCAGAGAGCCCTTCATTTTCATCTAAGGCACCTAACAAGTATCACTCATTGTCAGAGTGAGCTGTGATTAGGTCTGTTCCCTTGCAGACTGTAACCTCCACAAGGAAAGAGCCTAATTCGATTTTCCTATCTCCCAAACTCTTGAATAGAAGTGAATCTGCCCAGTTGTTTGTTGTTCATTTGTTTCAATCATGTCAGATTCTTTGTGACCCCATTTGGGGTTTTCTTGGCAAAGACGCGGGCGTTGTTTGCCATTTCCTTCTCCAGCTCATTTTACAGATGAGGAAACTGAGGCAAACAGGGTTAAGAAACTTGCCTAGGGCCACACAGCTAATAAGTATAAGAGGTCACATTTGAACTCAGGCCTGACTCCAGGGCCAGCACTCTACTATACCAGAGCTGTACGGCCACATACTGGCAGAGCTGGGCTTAGAGGTTGTTTTGACCCCCAGTCCAATATGCTGTTCATGGCCCTATGCTACTGTTCTGCACTGTCACACTAGGGGCTACAGATTTTCCCCAACCTCAGAATCTGTAGTTCCAATCTGATCCTCCCTCCACCCCTTATTTTGAGAACATCGATTTGTACTTGAATGTCTTTCATCTTGGCATCCAATCCTCTGGGAAGTGACCAGAGTTCCATTTTTCCAATAGGCAAACCAAAGACTCTTGATTGATTTGCACAGTAGGAAAACAGCAGCAAGAAGACCTAGAAAGAAAACCCAGGAGTCAAACTCCCAGGCTCCTGCTCCAGCCAGATCAGAACCCTTCTGGGTTTTTATTTGTTTATTCATTCCGTGGGCGTGTTTTTCTTTCCCTAAACGCCAAAGGCAGTCAAGGCTTTTCATAAAATGTGATTCTTGGCTTGAGTCATTGTACTGCAATCCAGATGTAAGAAATAAAGGCCTGGAATAGCATCCCTGTGAATTTATTAGTGGAGCTCTGATCAGAGGCAGTGAGAAAAGAGTGGGCCACTAACTAGAACCACTTTTGTAACCATGGTTCACTAACAACCATGCTTGGGATCTCTGGTTTCTTCCGTCCTGTAATGTGCATGTCCTGTGTTAGTTGAAGCTGACTAAGGAATAGCAGCAACCCTTTCACCACAAAGAAAACTTTCAGTATACCTTCTTTTTAGGGAGAGCACTAGCCAGTTTAGTGAAGACAGCAGACTGGCCCCTCAAAGAGGAAAGCAGACGCCATCAATGGCCAAACCACACCAGAATCATAGTGCAGCACGGGCCTTTGGAGCGCCTAGACCAACCTACACCCATGGGTGGAATCTCTCCCATAAGAGTTCATCATCTCTGCATCTGAAGACTTTCAGTGATGTTCCCATAACCCACGACTTCACAATGCGGGCAATTCCATCCACTTTGGATAGCTAATCATTTTAAGTTTTTGAACTTTTTTCTTTTTTAAACTCAGGAAAACTCAAGTTCAAATACAGCCTGAGACACTAGTTGTGTAACCCTGGGCAAATCACTTAACCTCTGCCTGCCTCAGTTGCCTCATCTGTAAAATGGGGCTAACAGCGGCACCCACCTCCCAGGACTGTACTTGTAAAGCACTCCGCACATCGCCTGGCACAAGCTAAGTGCTGCACAGACTTGGGCTGACACCCAGCTCTCTGCACCTTGGCCCCTACTCGTCAGGCAGAACAAGCCTAATCCTTTTCACATAACAGCCCCTTGGAAACAGCGACCGTGACCCTTGTCTTTGCTGCTCTAGGCTGCGCCTCCCCAGCTCCTGACCAATGAGTCACCTGCCCAGGCCGGTGGCTGGGGATGAGTCTTTCTCCTATTAGGAGAATGCTGCACAGTGACAAAGATGACAGAGCTGGTGAAGTATCTCCATTAGGCAGAGACAGAATTCCAGACAGTCTAGTCCCATCAGGGTCTTCAGGGTGTCAGAGTGCAGCTAAATTGCTCTGAACTCAAAAGGATTTCTTCTATCTGGCACATCCTCCCTTACCATTAAGGCACAATTTAAGGCACTTACATGGAGAATTTCATCCTCAAAAGGGCTTTACCCATAACAACTAGAGCACCCCAAAAACTAGGTTAGTGCTTTTATTAGCTCTATTTTCCGGAAGGGGAGTTTGACTTGGGACTGTCTCTGCCAAGATGAGTGAGCACTCCGGTGGGAATGCTCAGCTCTCAGCTTCCCGGGCCCTTCCCCCATCGAATCTCACCTAAGCATCGGGCAAACGGCTCAGCAAGCAGACTGTAAGGATCATCTGCCTGTCATCAGCCCTGGCACCCCCAAAAGCAGAAGAGGCAGCCTCTGGTGGGGAAAGCACTGGACATGAAGCCAAAGACCTGGGTTTGAATTCTGGTTCAGTTTGCTGCTGCATGGCTTCGGGCAATTTACTTCTCTTTTATGACATTTAGTTTTCATCTGTACAATGAAGGGATTGAACCAAGTGGTCTCTGAGGTCCTTTCCAGCTCTAAATCCTGTGATCTCATGATTCCGTATCTATAGAGTAGGGCAGAAGCACTGGATCTGGAGGCCAAAGACCCGGGGTGGAGCTATAGCTTTGCTGCTTAGTAGAGAGACGATTCTGGGCAGTGGAGAGAGGGCTGATTTTAGAATCAGAGGTTCCACCTGGGTTCAAAGACCATCTCTGCCACTCACTGTGTGCAAAGCTGGGTGAATTACTTAATCTTTTGGCCTCAGTTTAAAGAGGGGTTTGGAATAGAAGCGCTCCTCCATCTCTAATCCTATGTTAGCTAACAACTACAAGGGAGTGTTGGGTCCCGAGTTAGGCCATTTCCTCTGCCCTTTGGGTAACTGTTCAGACTGGACAGGCTTCCACCCAGGCAATGTTACATTCCGGAGGCACAGCCCTCCTGGCAGAGGGCTCCCTGCCCAGCTACAACCAGCAGCTTGAAGATATTGACACCTTTGAGTAAGAAAAGCTCTTCAAAGACAGAGGAGAGTTTTTAACCCTGCCCTGGCCCCTCTTCATTTATTTAGACATGAAAGAATGTTGAATTCCCTTCACAGTCAATCTATAAGGAAATAAATGGGGTAGACATAGGAAAATAGTTCTGAAACTGTACTGAGAGATGCAGTAAGTTGGCTTGGATTTCTGTTTGTGTCAAGAGTCAAGCTGCCCTGCCCCTTCCTCATACCGACGATTTCAGACCTGAACATGGGGCAGCAGATGGCCAGCTTCCCCTCATCTGGGGGGAAAAAAGGGCCCTGGACAGAGGCACCCATCTGGGCAAGAAGGCAAATCTGTTCCTGCAATATTGAGGTGATTCGGAGGCCTCTTTGGGACCATTTGTTTTAGCCCCACCTTCTTAGGAAGTATCAAAGTAGTCTTGTTTGGAACAGAAGTACCATGAGGTGCAGAAGGAAAAGCAGTGACAGGCTGTCTGGGGGCAAGGCTGGAGGAGCTGGGCCACTCCTGCTTGCCTGAAAGAGAGGCTCCCAAGCTATACTCCCTCTGACACCTGCAGAGTCCTGACCGTAACACCCCAAATACAGCAACGTGGACATCTGTGTGGCAAAACCATGAAAATATCCCCTAGGAAACCAGCACATGAAATGGTCCCTTCTGGTCACTTCAGTAGAGACAATACAAGACAAACTTTGGACGAGGCTCCAGATCACAGTTCAACGTGGCCTGTTCTGGCCACTAACACAATTTTGGACAGTTCAGATCGGAATGCTCCTTGCCTGTGGGTCACTGAAAAAAATACACAGAGACAAAAATATACAATCAGAGGGAAAAAAATACAAAGGCACTGGAAAAAAAAAAACACCCTACATTCACACTCAAGTACTAAGAACACACACAGTTGGCTTGGCTATCAATCAACCCACTATGTTTCCTTGAACAAGTCCTCGTCTCTGGAGGCCTCAGTTTCCTTATTTGGAAAATGGAGTTGAACTAGTTCCTAGTCTAAAATTCCTTCCAGATTCAAGACTCTTATTCTCTAAGTAAAAGTGTTCTACTAATTAAGGTAAATTCCTATATAGTAACACCACAATTTCTCTACCTATATCAACACAGCTTCCTCATGGGAAGTCTCCTATACCAATGAGCTCAAAGGTGCAGTTAAAAAAGCAGAACGCACTTTCAATTATCAAAAGAAGGCCCCGGAAGGGAATTTTTAAACGCCTGAAGCCTACTTCTTTTCACTGTCAATGTTTTTTCACGTTTGACCTTTTTAATGTGGAAAGCTCACCTAAAATGCATAATTTCTCTCTTCTTCCCTCTCATTGCTGACTCAGTCACCATGATGAATGCCAGGCACACACCGTGAAGTGTAATGGGGTGGGCACCAGCTTTGGAGTCAGGGCATCGACCTCACTTGCTGCTTGTCTGACCTAAGACAAGTCACTCAGCCCCTCCTTCTGTAAAATGAGGGTGCCAGACCAGACAGGCTCTTAGATTCCCTGCAGCAGTAAGGAGCCACGGCAGGAGGACATGCCCTGTCACACAGTGAGTGATGCCCTTGAGGCTACTCAGGTATGCCTAGAGAGCTAGGCATCTCAGTCAATCAACGTTTATCAAGTGCCTACTATGTGAGGGCTCTGTGCTAAGCGCTAGAACTAGGCCCAAAGTTGTCCTCTTGCCTTTCTCTGCCATCAACTGTCACCTTCAGCTTTGCCTCTCTCAGAGGCATGGACTTGATTGAGAAAGTCTTCTTGGCATCTGAGCCCTGAATGAGTGGAGTGTTTTTGACTCTAAGCCTTTCATTATGAACCTGGGTCACATCTGACTATTGTTGGCTCTAGAATGATTGAAATGAACGTATGAAACACATACACTTTCTTAAGATGGAGCAAAACTCCAGGACCCACTCCCAATATAAGATGTCCTACGGTCTTAACAGGGGCCTGGGAGGGGTCATTTATTTGAAAGGTAACTACGGGCAGAATGTCGGTAAATTTAAGGCCTAAAAGACTAGGGATTGAGGGTGTCTCCCTTGAAACTATAACTGTACTGAAATGCCAGACATTTGAGGCACCTCACACCCAAGATAATAAATTCTGTTTGAAAACCAAGCATGTGCTTTCTGTGAACTATGGATTGGCCATTTCCCCTCTCTGAGGTTCACTTTCCTCATCTGTAAAGTAACGCTTTCACGAGCTCCCTCATGGAGCTGTTGTGAGAATTACCCGGAGCACTGTGCCTTGATGCTCTCAGAAATGTCTGCTGGCATTTTAAATAAGACACATGGTTTTCTATGATGCTTTCAGGCCTTCCTCACAAGGCCACCATGGAGGGGATACAGTCTGCCCACTTTCTGTGATTAACCTGCCCTTAAACTTCTCCTTCTGTTCTTCTGGCAAGTGAGCAATCCCAAGGTCTACGATCCAATGAAAACAAGGGTTATTCCTGGATTGTACGTCAGACTTCTTAACAATGACAGAAACTCCATGGGGTGCTTTCAGGTGACAGGATGACTTCCTTACAACGGTCTCATTGAGTAAGCTAACATAAGGGTAATGATTTTCACTTTCCTAATAAGGAAAACAAAGACATGATATGACGGAGCTAGTCTCTGAGCTCCAAACCTAGGACCTGAACACAGCTCTCTAGCCTCCAATTCCAGTGCTCTCCTCTACCACATCTGCTGCCCTTCAATCCCTTCTGATTGGATCTCCCACTATCTTACTCCAGGCAGCCACACCCCAATCCGTCACATTACTGCATTTGAGCTACAGAATCACTGAGTCACTGGGTCATAGGTTTCACAGCTATAAGGAAACTTAGAGAGATTATTTAGTTCAATCCCCAATTTTACAGATAAGGAAACTGAGACCCACAGAAAGGAAGTCCCTTTTTTTTTTGTTGTTGTTGTTCTTAGAGACTGGGTCTCCCTAGCCTGGAAGTACAGCGGCTCTCAAAGACCTGATCCCACTGCTGTTTGGGACAGGATCTTGGACCTGCTCCCATGGGCTGAGGTATGGGCTGATGGACTCTTCTTAAGCAGAACTTCCAAGCTCAATCGGTCACCAACCTCCCTCTCTCCAGCAGGGAATTACAAGTGTGTGTGCCACCATGCCCAGCTAAAATTACTTGTTTAAGGTCATATGGGTGGTAGTAAGGAGGTGATTTTAACACAGACTTTCCCATAAATACTGAATTCATTATTCATCTCTCTTCATGCCTTCTCTCTTTCTCTTCTGGCCCAACTCTCACAGTTCACCTTCACTGGTCTTCTAAAGCAAATATTTACCTGCTGTGCTGGTCACTTCAAATTCTTCAGGTTTCAAGGGAACATCTGCATCTTTTCCAGTTGAAGCTTTAGACTGAAAAGAACCAATTCTGAGGTTTACCAGAGGCCTCTGTACAAGGGGTCTAACTGTTCTATAAACCCAGTTCTTATGCCAGAGAAGTCAGTGTGCTGCTGTGTACATTAATCTATTTCAGAGACCACCAAATGGCTTACCAAAGGCTAGCAAGGGCACAGGGGAACCTGCTCTGCCTCAGACGCTTGCTGGCCAAGCAACTACGGACCGGCCATTTCCCCTCTCTGAGGTTTGCTTTCCTCATCTGTAAAATAATGCTTTCACGAGCTCCCTCATGGAGCTGTTGTGAGAATTACCCGGAGCACTGTGCCTTGATGCTCTCAGAAATGTCTTCTGGCATTTTAAATAAGACACGTGGTTTTCTATGATGCTTTCAGGCCTTCCTCACAAGGCCACCATGGAGGGGATGCAGTCTGCCCACGTCTATATTCCTAATGACCAAACAAGACACAGACTTGTCCAGAGTCACCCGGCCAGTGAGTATGAGAGCTGGGCCTAAATTGCATCCACCCACACCCAAAGCTCTCTCAGCCCACTATCAATGCTGTTATTTCTAAGTTTTTCTTTCAGTCAGTGATTTATGAAAAGAATACAAGAAAGGCAGACTCTGCCATGTAACATTTATCAGCTCTGCCCCACTTTCACATTAGCCAAAGGTGGGCAAAATGCTTGCATGGAAGCCACAGGCTGGTAGCCAGGACCAAGCTCATTTCCTGACATGAGGAGCCCTAGGATACCCAAAAAAACAATATAAAAGAGATGCCTTTTTAAAAAATAAAGTCAAACCTTTCTAACTAAAACTGAGTCCATTAGCTCTCTAATTTAGCTTTATACACAGAAGTAAATTTCATTTATTAACATCCCACCAATTCGGAATTAGATAATTTTGGCATATACTGACTACAGAAAAGCCTAGAAAAAAAGGGAAACATTTAACTTACTTCAGGGAACAGACTTCCCTTCCCTTTTGCAGCATCCACCCGAAACCCCACAGCTAATTACAAATGACCCATTATCTATTCATTAAAGCAGTCACGCAGGGCCTCTACTTGGCAACTCATTTAAAACCATCTAAGTGTGTGTTAGTCTCTGGCTTTCTGAGTAACAAAATTGAATTTTAAACACTTTCTCAAGTCAGACTTGTCATTAATTCCGACAGCCTCCTCTGCCCTGCCTCCCATCAGCATGGGCGCCTGGCTTCATGGAGCAGAAGCTTGGGCAGCAATCCCAGCCCTCACAGCATTATCCCCAAATGCCCACTCTTCAGTTAGATCCACAGACTAAGACTTACATAAGCCATGCCGTATTCAACTTCTGCTCCCTGCACTTCTGCCTTAAACTGAGTAAAGAACAGGTAAGACTTTCCCTGGGGCCTGCAAAAAAAAAAAAAAAAGTCATTACAGTCATTCAGAGAAGGGAACGCTGGTACAAATTCCCTGCAGCTGGCCCAAGGGATGGAAGCCTGTCCTATTAGCATCTGAGCCTGGCTTCTTAAAACCAGGGAGAGATGGAAGCTATCCAAACAGGTCACTGACTCTGGGCAAGCAGTATTCATGCTGCTGGGGATGCTGCCACAGGTCTCTTGCTCTCCCATGAGGGAGGGCAGCAGAACCATCTTGGAGACCGATTCCATCGCTTCCCAGCTGGATGATCCCAGGTCAGCTACTCTGCCTCCAAGGCTTGGTGGCCCCACCTATAAAATGGGAATAATACCCACCCTCTCTATTTCACAGAATTGTTGTGAGGATCAAGTGAGGCAGCTCTGGTAAAGTGCTTTGTAAACCCCAAACAAAGTGCTCTAGAAATCTGAGATTCCTACCAGACTCCAGGCCTGGGGATGACCTCAGAAAATCTGCCTGAAGGCCAGCTTAGCTCAGCCAGGTGTGGAATGGCTCCAAACGGAGCAATTGGGAACTGCATCAGCGGAGGGACCCCAGCAGCCAGGAAATAACCAACAATGGCAGGAATGAGTGACATTCAATTCCGCTTTGAGATGTATCCAATGTTGCAGGGGAAGGCTTCCCATTCCTTCACAAAGAATCTTTTAATGCATCTAAAGTGACATTCTGATGATCCCTAAGGCACTGACAAAATTTTAAATGCCCTTCGAGGGGTTTTGAAGGCAGCTGAACTAGGAAACAAAGGTTAAACAGGTTTCCTCCAGAAACGAGACAACAGTAGATTCAGAACTATAGCCAACGCTACTTTGAAGGCACTAGCCCATGGCCTTAGCTCCCCACACTACAATGATGCATTCATTCTTGTTAACAAGAGCAGTACTCCTAAAACCTGGACCATCTAGAACCCACTGAGAGAGCCTAAGGGCTTCTGCTTCAGCTAATGTAGGAAATCTAGGTCAATTAAACAAAGAGTGAGGTTCAAGCACTACATGGTTACTGAGCACCCACTAAATGCAAGCACTAGGCAAGGAATTAGAAATACAAGCCTCATGGAGCTCACAGTGGGACTGGGTAAAGAGAAGACCCATATTGTACATGAAAAGCTAACTGAAAACACGAAGCACAATCATATGCTCACTTTCTATAGCCTGGCTTCCCCCTTCTTCCTGCCCCACTTTCAGGACCTAGTTCCAGTCCCATCTCTTCTCGAAAGCCTTTCTGTCCACACTGTTGCATTCTCTGAACGCTTACAGAACTGATTGTCCGTTCCACACAACTTAGCGCTTTATTACAGCTGGCTACTGTTCTCTGCTCATTGGTATGACCATTGGGGTATTCAAAAAAACCTTGAAAACCACTACTGGATCATTCATTCTTGGAGGCAAAGGACGTTCCTTAGCAATATTAAGTGAGAAATGCATCTAAGTCCTTTCTGGCTCTCCTTCACTGGAAAAGGAGGGAGATGGAACAAATGATTATCTGGGGTCTTTCCTTGACTCCTCCCAGACCCATCCAAACCATTCACACCGATAAGATGGCAGTCACCAAGTCTCTTTCTTCCTGTCAGATGGAGAACTACCAGGCCTTATCATCTGCTCTGCCCATGTACCCTAAGGTCCCGTCTCTAGGCCCTCAAGACCACTCTACTGTCACCTGAACTGCAGACCACAGCACAAGGATGCTTAGGCATTGCCGAGACTACACCCATAAGGCTTTTTTCTATCTGCTCCCTCTCCGTGTTGTCTCTTCACCCCGAGGGAGTGTTTCCTTTTTCTACTTGTATCCCCAGCACTCAGCACACTGCTTGGCAAAAGTAAGGGCACAATAAATGCTTCTTCATTTCTTATTCAGTGTTCTAAGGTCCCTTCCCAGCTCTGATGACATCCTTTATTTTTTGTTCCAAGGCTGGCCAATCGCCACTGCTGCTGCAGCTCCTACTTCATTTATCTGGCATTTTAAAGTTTGCAAAGCACTTTACAAACACTATTATGACCCCCATTTTGCAGATGAGGAAACTGAGGCACAGAGAGGGGAAGGGATTAGTCTAGAAGCCACACAGCCCTGCCAGTGTCGGAGGGAGGATTTGAACCCAGGTCATGCTGACTCCAAATCCAGAGCTGTATCCATTATGAGTTCTAAAGGAGCCAGAGGACAGATAAAATAACAGTGAAATGACTGAACTTGCCTCCAAATGACGCAGGTGAGGAGTCGGCTGTCATCACTGAGGTCCAGGCTCATTTGCCATTGCTGTGAATGGAAGACAGCGCAAGTCTCATGATGCTTGTAAACGGAAAACATCTCATGACTTAAAATTGCTTTGAGACCCCTGAGCACCAGTAAAATGTTCTAACCCAGGCACAGCAGCAAACAAAGCTCTCCCTGCATTTAGAAAATTACCTAAGAAGGAAACTGACTTGCTGACAAAGCATTCGAAAGAAGCCCACGCCAGCAAGGCTCCCATGTGAAAGGGGCAGCGTGAAGATGGATGGGCCCTCACAGGGAGGACTTCTTCCTTCTTCCAGGGCTACGGAAGGGTCTGGCCCAAGGGCAGCCTTGCCTCTCCAGCACTGACTTTCAGCCCTCCCCATTACAATTCAGGTGGTGAACACAGGTGTAAACATAACCTCTGGATGAATGCAGTATTTTGGTAGCATAACCGTAATTCAATCAAAGCCATCAGCTGCCAGGCCTTGTCAGTTTTACCTTCACAGCTCCCCTCACTTAGCGGTCGCCGCCTGTCTCACCCTCTCCTTCTCATCATGGACATGCCCTCATCACTTCTCATCTGGACTAAAAGATGACCCTGTTCACATGTACTGAGCTATGTGAGAAAAGGAGAAGAGCCACCAGACAGCCAGCAGATCACAGCAACAAGAATCTGACCCTTTGGCAGGCTGAAGTCTCAGAACGATGTTTTTAAATGCATAAAATAAGGCACATAGGATTACAAAGGCAACCAATCATAACTTTTTTCCCATTCAAATGCACAGCCCCCGGGGGAAGAAGCGCTGATATAGACAGGGTGCATCTCAAAGAGAAGGCTGCTGAGTGCCCTCTCCTGCTCCTAGCCCAGTCTCGAGGACAAGAGAAGGAGCGACTAAGCCATGGAGAGGAAGTAGTGTTATCTGAAGAGAGTCGAGGATAAAAAGGGAGGAAGGATGAAGGCAGGTCTGGTAACAGCCCAGGGGATTCCAGAGCGCACAACACTAAGGAAAGGCCGAGGAAGAAAGGGGACAGGTAACTAATCTACTTCTCAATACTTCTTAGTCATCATAAAGTCCCTCTCCAAGGGGAAATGCTAAGAAATTATGAAATTCACTAGACAGCATCTTTTAAACTACATCATCACCATGGGTTATATAAAAACTCCAAACCTATTATACAATGATTCCTTCACCCCAGGGAGTGCAAGGAAAGGAATAAGAATAAATAATTAAAATAATAATAGTAGGTGACATTCACATAGCACTTTAATCTTCCCAGTGTCCCCCACCCTGTGAGACAGGCTATCCACCTGAGGAGACCTGCACAGGGTAAGATTCAAACCTAGGTCTTCTGGGTCCAAACCCAAGGCCTTTCCCAGCAAAGCCTGAGAGGCATGAGGCAGGTAACATTTTCTTCACTGCACTGACACGAAGGCCTCTCCGGGTTCAAAGCCCTGCCTGGGGTCACACAATGAACCAGGACAAGCGGCCAGGTCTCCCGACCCCAGGGCCAGTCGGCTCTGCACATCAGGCTATTTTGTTGGCCTGTCAGGAGAACATGCTCACTCAGCTTCTAAGGAAAGGCTGGCAGTGGAGCTGGCGTCTGTGGGGGAGTGGAACTGTCCTTTGATCGAGCTGTGCTAGGATCTGAATAACTCACCTCATTAGTCCCACCTTGAGAAGCATACGTGAATGTGCAGGTGTGCCCTCCCTGGAGAACAAAGGAGAAAAAATAAGTCTTGGGAACAGCAGGCAATGGGAAATGGCAAAGAGTTGTTAAATACATCTTCTCTTCTTTTTAGACTCTGGCTCTGAGCATGAGAGGAAGTCAAATGCCTTTGTCAGGCACCGCTTCAGGCAAAAAGCAATCAGTTAAGTAACTCATTTATCTACAGCAAGGAGTTAGGGAAAGGAACAAAACACAGGAGCCCAAAGTGGAAAAGGACCTTAGAAAAACCCTATTTCAGGCTGAAGAACAAACACCCTCTGTGACAAGGCCATCCGACATGGGGGCCTCCAGTGACCGGAAACACCACCCCCAGAGGCAGAGGATGCATTCTGTTTTTGGACAACTCTAGTTTTGAGGAGACTTTTTAATGCTGAGCCGAAATCTCTCTCTGTCATTTTCAGCCCTCCCTCCTGGCTCCATCGATACCACGCTCACGCCTCCCTTTCCCTGAACTACCCCATCTACAGCCCCAGACACACAATCTACACTTCGTCCAACCGGGACCGTGTATCCTCGTCTTGTATGTTGTCCTGACCCTTGGTCCACGGCTCAATACCCATAGATCTGAGAGAGGTGAGGGCCCCTATAAACCTGGAGGATCAGGAGCAGCTCTGGATGCCACATTAAAGAGAGATACTGAGAAAGCAGACCCTGTAGGACCAGTGCTATTATTATCCTTATCAAAACAGATGAAGAAACAGAGGCAGAGGTAAAAGTGACTTACCCAGGATCACACAGTTACTAAGCGTCTGAGGCCAGATTCAGAGTCAGGACTTCCTAACTTCAAGTCCAATACTCTACCCCCTAGGCCACCCAGCTGTCTAGAAACCACAGTGGCTCCCCATTGACTCTAGGAAAAAAGCGAACTCCTTTGCGTGGCCTTCAAAGTCCTTCACTATGTCACTCTCCCAGAAATGTCCCTTTATATCCACTCATACACTCTGTGAACTAATTAAACTTGCCTGCTCTCAGGGGCCTGTCCACGACATCCTACCTCTTTCTTTGGAGAGGCTCTCCTCCCTGGACGCTGAGAGTCCTCACCTTGCTCTCTTGGAGCCGCTACCTACCCTTTCAGGATTAGCTCACAAGACACTTTTCCTATGTGATGCCTCTCCTGATCTCCCCCACCCCCAGAACTTTGTATTGATATATCTGTACATAAACTGTAATCTCAACAGAATAAAAGCTCCCTGAGGGCAGGAACTATTTGCTTTTGCCTTCCTAGGGCCAGCACTGAGCACTGCCTGTAGCATATGCTTAATACATGCTGGCTGAATTCAGCTGCACGCTGCAGATGACTCCTACTTCAGGAACGGAGGAGCCCTGGGATCTCTCTCCTCCTTACTGTCCACGGCGCCAGGACCCCCAAAATACACTGGGGCACACAAGTAGATTTATTTAGCAGGAGTGCAGATTTCACCTCAACAGACAGTCCGGACCCTCTCATAATGTAACCTCTTTTGGGAAGTGGTCATTCCCCTGAACCTCGCTGGTACCTGGGGTCTATTTTTTGAGAATGCCGGAGAGGGGCTCTGCATGCTTGGGGTGTATGAGGCTGTAACAGGATACACCTCTTCTTTCCTCTCAGATGCTGTAACCTTCTTGTGGCCCCAGGCTGAGGGGTTCTGCAGGGAGAGCTCCACTAGCCACTTCCTAAATGGCCCCAGTTCCCCCAGCACTGGAGAGTGGGGCCCTGGACCCTAGCCTTGGGAACATCTTACCTGCACTCTCTTTCCTTCATCCCAGAGCACTAGGTCCTCTTATTAACACAACAGTCATTTGACCCCTGCTACAAGCAGGGCTCTGGGCTAGGCAAGGGTCCAGCAGTCCTCACCCTCATGGCATTCACAGATCACTGACATTTCCTATTTCACTTCATCTTCACAAGCGTGTGAGGGGACGGAGGAAGAGCAGCAGTCATTCCCTGCTTTTTACAGAGAAATGACTCAAGCAACAAATGCCTGTTAAGCATCTACTCCGTTCCAGGCTCTGGGCTAAGTGTTGGGGCCACTAAGACAAAACAGAAATAGTCTCTGTGCTCAAGGCTCTTACATACTAACAGGAGAGACCACATGTACACATAGAAGCGTAAGCAGAACATAGGCTAAAGAAATGTGAGGCACTTTTGAGAGGGCCCTGACAGCTGGGGGTGGGTCAGGAAAGGCTTCAGGCAGTGCTTGAGCAGAGCCTTGAAAAAAAAATCAGGGATCTCAAGAGGCAGAAGTCTGAAATGAGGTGCATCCTGGGCCTGGGGGACAGCTTGTCTAATGGAAAGGCACACAGATAGGAGAGTCCACATGCGCACCTACGCTTAAGAGAACATAATGAGAGAAAGAGACACAACAGACAGACACATGGTCAGACCTTTGCTTTAGGGAGATCCCTTTGACGGCTGTGTAGAGGATTGCCCGGAGGGGAGAAGAGATTTGAGGAAGGAAGGGAGACCAAAGAAGAGGATACTGAAAGTCCAGGCAAGAGGTGCGGAGGCCTGAGCTCAAGCGGTGGCTGTTATGAGAGAAAAAGGGAACCAACCGGGCAAGAGATGACATGGAGATAGAAAGGATTCTTTGAAAACCTAGGAAAATGAGCCTCACAGAGCTAAGATGACATGTGCAGCCAGGACCAGGCCAGGGCTAGCCTCATTCTGCATCTGAAACTCCCCCAGCTCGGGCTTGACACTGCATGTATACCCTACAGACAGACACTCAGTGGTTGTTTCATTTTAACTGTAACGCCAAGTCCAATATTCTTTCTACCAGACTGTCATCTTAAGCACTTACCATACTCGACTGCATTATATTTGCACGTGTTTTATATTCCCTACCAGACTGTGCCATGTGGACAGGGACCCAAGTTCAATTCTCTCAGGGTCTCCCTCTGTGCCTAGCACAGGGTTTAATGTATGTCCCTGCTAGGTTCATCTCCCACTTATTCTAGGCCACCCTTTGCTATTCCTTTAAGAAGACACTCTTTCCAATGACTTCACCTCCCCACTCCATGTCTCTTTACCAGCTCTAGAGTCAAAAAGACCCGAGTTCAAATCTGGCCTCAGACACCAGCTGTGTGACCCTGGGCAAGTCACTTAACCCTGTCTGCCTCAATTTCTCATCTGTAAAATGAGTCCAAGAAGGAGATGGCCAACCACTGCGGTATCTCTGCCGAGGAAACCCCAAATAGGTTTGCTGAATTAGACTGAAATGAATCCCCCCCCTTACGTGGAAGGCTCTCGGCCTCCTGGCTTCCTTCGAGCCCCACCTACAGTCTCATTCTCTACAGGAAGGCTTCCCCCCGCTCCTCTTAATTCTGGGGCCTTTCCTGGGTTGACTATAGCCTATTTATCTTGTACGCGGCTCGTCTGTTCCTTGGGGGCAGGGCTGTCCTTTGCCTCTCTGGACATCCCCGGCTCTTGGGAAATGCTTATTGACTGGGACGGGTAGAAGGGACCTCGAGATGGAGGTCGGGGGTGGAAGAGGCTGTCCGACATGGGAGCCTTCACCAGAGCCTGGGGCTGCTCACCCAATCCCCCTCCCGGGGTCCCTGGATCATCAGGCGGCCGACATTTATTGGGCTCCTGCTGGGGAGGGGTCTTAGGCTTCAGACCATCAGAGGCCGGGGCCGCCTGGGCGCCCCTCCCCCGCAGGCCTGGGACTCGCGCTGTTCGCTCGGGGTGGGGGGAGAAGGGCCCGCCCCTCCAGCCGCCCCGGCCCCCCCGCCCCCCGTACCGCCTGCCCGTGGCTCTGCGAGAAGGAGTGCACCACCCCGCCGGGCCGCACGTCAAACTCCACGGTGCGGTCACCGTCACTGCTGCCCGCCGCCGCCGCCGCCGTGGCCGTGGCCAGGAGCAGGAGGAGTGAGGCCCAGGGGCGTGGGCCGGGGGCGCCGCTGCTGCCGGTGCCTCTGGGCGCCGCCATTCGGGCCGGAGGCTGGGACGGAAGGAAACGCTGACGGGGCGCCGAGAGGGACACGTTAGGCGAGCCGCGCGGCGGGCGAGGGAGCGTGCTCCACGTCAGAGCTCGCGGTGGCCACGTGACCGGCCCCTCCCCGCCCCCGCCGCCAGTCCGCCATCTTGGGTGTGAAGGAGATGACCTTAAGCTCGGGGTCCCAGGGCGGATTCGTGGTCTGGGCCCGCCCCGCCTTTAGAATTAGGGAGGGGGACCCTCCAGGTTACAACGGGGGGCCTTGTCCTGCGGGGCGCACCCGTCAGTCCGCGCTTGACCCCAATGAGAAAGAAGTGGAAGCGGACCCAGTACCGGAAAAGCCCCGCCCACAGATGGCGCTTCTCCCTCGACCCATTCATTTCCTTCCCCTCCATGAGTTACGTCACGTCCCTTGCTGTTACGTCACATTCCTTTCCTGAAGTTTCATACGGCATCCAGGCACCAGAGAGAGCACCCAACGAAATAGGAAGCAGAATTGGAATTCCTCCATTAAGAGCTTTCTACATGCTAGCGCTCTCTCCTTGAAATTACTTTGTATTACATCACAGATGCTTTTGTCTGCCTACTTGTACGCACGTTGAATTTGCAGTGGGAAGAGGAAAATTCGAACTCATAACTGCTGTTTACAGCCTTAGTTATCTTAGGCGAGTCGTGGCACGCTGCACCTGTTTCCTTATTTGCTCTAAAAGGAGGGGTTGGATATTTGGACGACTTTTGTGTGTGTGTGTGTAAATAGTGTTTTTATTTTTTGCAGCGTTCATTTTTTTTATAAGATTTTGGATTTCAAGTGTTTTCTCCCTTCCTCCCATCCTCCTTCCCCAAGATGGCAAGCAATCTGATATAGGTTGTACATGTGCAATCAAGAATGCATATTTCCACAGTAGTCACGTTGTGAAAGAAGAAACAGAACAAAAGGGAAAAGCCGTAAAACCAAAAAAAGTGAAAATAGTATCCTTCGATCTACATTCAGACTCCATAGTTCCTTCCCTGGATATGGATAGCATTTTCAGCATGAGTCTTTTGGAATTGGAACAAAAACTTCCAAGGTCTCTTGGGGCTCCAAAGCTGTGTCTTCGCAGTAGGAAGTTCATTTTTGTCGCTGTTTCCGCAGCTACCAAGCACAGTGTCTTGGACATAGTACATGTTTACTCAAGTATCATTAAATTGAAATGCAGGGCATAAAGCACAGCCTGCTCTCCAGAAGCTTACAATGAATTGGAGCCATTGCCCAACTGACAAATGATCAAAGGATGTGAATAAGCAGTTTTCAAGGGAAGAAACCCAAACTATATGTAACCATGTGAAAAAGTGCTCGAAATCGCAGTCATCGTTCAGTTGCTTCAGATTCTTTGTGACCCCATTCGGGTTTGAGGTTTTCTTGGCAAAGATATCGGAGTGACTTGCCATTTCCTTCTCCAGCTCATTTTTACGGATGAAGAAGGTGAGGCAAACAGGGTCAAGTGGCTTGCCCAGGGTGATACATCTAATAAAGTATCTGAAGTCAGATTTGAACTCAGGAAGATGAATCCCAGATGAGGCCTGGCACTGTCCACTGCGTCACCTAGCTGCCTCCACTAATAATTAGAGAAATGCAAATTAACTTTTGAGATTCCAGCTCAAACTCATCCCATTGGCAAAACTGATGTGAATAAATAAATTAATATGATATATTGGTTGCAAGGGCTCAGGAAAATGCAGGATTGGTTTAGCTGTAAATTAGTTCAGGGGAGGAGAACATGTAGCCTTCTAGGTCCTTGGGTATAGCCTTTTGACTGAGTCCAAGTTTTACAGGACAAATCCTCTTAAATCCTTTTATTAAAAGGGTTTGTTCTGTGAAGTTTGGATTCGGTCAAGGGCTACACTTGAAGACCTAGAGGGCCACATGTAACCTTAAGGCCGAAGGTTCCCAGCCCCTGATTCAGCTATTTTGGAAGGCAATTTTACGTACCAGTAAGTATCTGAGGCAGGATTCAAACTTAGTCCTTCCTGGCTCCTAAGTGCAACATTCTGTCCCCTGTAACTAGTAGCTGCCTTAGCTGTAAGGAGGATAGAGTGAGGACAGCGAGGCTAGTTAGCAGGCTATTGGAATATTCCAAACCAGAGGTAATAAGGGCATTAACTAGGTGGTATCCACGTGAGTAAAGGGAAGGAGATGGATGCAAGAAATACAAATCTACAGGACTCAACAAACCAACTGGATCTGGGGAATTGAAGAAGATGCAAAGATAACAATGAGGTTTACCGGGGTAAAATTGAGAAGATGGTACAAAAAGGAAAGTCTGGAAAAGAGGATGGGTTTAGAGGAAAAGGTGCTGAGTTCCACTTTCGACATCACAAACAGCCAACAAGCACTGATTAAGCACTCGCTATACGCCAGCTACTGTGCTAGGTTGTGGAGATACAAAGAAAGGCAAAACAAACCCTGCTGTCAAGGAGAAGGCAACATGCAGATAACTATATCCATGTTGTTATACAGTGTAAATGGTAGGTAACCTAGAAGGAGTGACCCTGCAGAACGTAGGGCTTGAGCTATGTCTCGAAGGAAGCCTGGAGGTGGAGATGAGAAAGGAGAGCAATTCCAGCGTGGGGGACAGCTAGTGAAGAGACAAAAAGTTGGAAGATGGATGGACTGGCATATAGTAAGAAGGCTAGCATTGCTGGATTGTAGAAACAAATAAAGTGTAAAAAGACTGGAAAGTAAAAAGAAGACAGGTTATGAAGGGCTTTAAATGCCCAATAGGGTATATTATATTTTATTTGGGAACCCTTAGAGTCTAAGTAGGGTGACATGGTTTAGAAATGGTCTTTAATAAAATCACTGAGTTGCAGCTAGGTGGTGCAGTGAGTAGAGCACTGGCCCCGGAGTCAGGAGGACCTGAGTTCAAATTTGACCTCAGACACGACATACTAGGTGTGTGACTTTGGGCAAGTCACTTAACCCCAATTGTCTTGCCTTCCCCCCTCAAAAAAATGTCAAGAAAATCACTGAGCTGACTAGAGGATGGGTTGGAGTGGGGAAAGACTTGAGGCAGGGAGACCCATTTAAAATAGCCCAGGCTTGAGGTGATGAAGGCCTGCATCAGGATAACAGCTATGTGAGTGGAGAGAAGGGGCCCTATGGAAAGATGTTGGGAAGGTAAAAAGGACAAGACTTGGTGATAGATTGGATTCACATGAATTTGAGTAAGGAGTAGAGGATGGTAGAGACTGTGAGAATGAATGACTAGGCGGATAGTGGTCCCCTTGATAGTAACAAGCAGGTTTAGAAGAGGGGAGGGTTTGGGGGAAAAGACATGTGTATCAGTAAGGCAAGATTCACAATGTCGAGGGTGACCATGAATATGCCTGTATAGTTCAGAATTGCAAAGTGTAAGAGACTCCGTATAGAAGGCGGAAGAAGTAAAACATTTATTCAGACACCAGAGGATCAAACCCCAAAACCAATAATTCCAATTCGACATAGCAGTAATCATATCCCAAAACCAGTAAGTCTATTTCAACTGTAACAGCAAGGAAATTGAAACGCAGTATCACAGCAAGGAGCCAAGTCATCCTGTAACCTTCCCCTCTGCTAGGGCCTTCCCGTAAACACTCACTCAGGAATCCTTACTGTCTGCTTGCCTGCGTCCTCTCCTCCGGAAGTTCTGAAAGCCCTTGCAATTCTTAGAGCCCCTCCATTTCTCTCTGTCTCTCCATCTCTCAGTCTCTTCCAGTTCTCTCTCTCTCTCTCTCTCTCTCAAAGTTCTCTCTTCTTCCCACAGTTTTGTCTTCTTCACAGCTCTCTCTACTCTCAGTTCTCTCTTCTTTTCCTCGAAGTTTTCTAGTCTTAACTTAATGGCTACCTTCAGGGTACATATACCCTGTGTAGGCCTGGGGCTTAGCACCTAATAGCAAAAAGGTGTGGGCCTGCCTACAAACAAGCCTCTCCTAATCAAGCTTCCTTTAACTAGCTCCACCTGAGGCCTATTGAATGGGCAGGAAAGATCTCTGATCACATTAGCACCACAACAAGTTGAGTTTGAGAAGTCTATGGGACATCTAGTTCAAGATGTCCAAAGGCAATTAGTTTGGAGAGACTGGCACTCAAGAGAGAGGCTAAGGCTGGACATATGATCTGGGTATCTGCAGAAAAATGATAATTGAACTTTGGGTACTGATGAGATCATAGGAGATAGAGAGGCAGAAGAGAAGGGCTTTAAGTGCCCAGGAGAGAGCCTTAGAGTGAGGGAACACTCATGGTTAGCAGGAATGATTTAGGTGAATATCCAGCGAAGGAGACTGAGAAAGAATGGTCAGACCTATAGGAAGAGAACCAGGATAGATCAGGGTCAAGAAATCCTAGAGGGGAGAATATTGAGTAGAAGATGACAAGACAGTGCCAAAGGCTATGGAGTGATCAACAAGACTGAGGTTCGCTAACAGGCCATTAGATTTGGCAATGAGGGGATCATTAGTGACTATGAGGAGAGTGATTTCTGTTGAACTGTGAGGTCAAGAGCTGTGTTGCAGAGAGTTCAGAGTTGAGTGGGGCCAGAGAAGTGAGACACTTTTCCCCTATTATTTTGAAGGGAAAGAGAGATGCAGGATTAGAGTGGGGACAGTCAGATCAAGTGAGAGTATTTTAGGAGTATGGGAGACTTTGCAAGTGTTTGTAGGCAGCTAGTAGATGGGAAGAGGCTGAAGATTTGTCAGAGTGGGGACGATAGCAGGGGGCAATCTTCTGAAGATGGGATGAGATCAAGCGGGCATATGCAGGGGTTTGCCTTGGCAAAGAAAAGGGGCACCTCTTCTTGAAGAAGAAGGCATCTGATTCCAGATGGGGAGGATGGGAGAAGAGGGAGCTCATAAGAATGGCCTCATTTTTTTGTGTGTGTGAGGTATAAGAATTCCCCAGCTGAGAGGATGATTCCAGAGGGTCCGTGAAGGCTTGAGGAAGAATAAAAAGGTTTTTGTTTTTTTTTTTTATAACTGCTATGGTGTGTGGGATATTGAACTGGTTGGGGAAGTATAAAAGGATTGTGTTGCCACCCTGAGGACCCCAGGTGAGGTTATGGAACATAAATTTGTATGGATTCAGAATAATTTCATGATTTTCTACAGCTCTATTCTGCAGCATGTGAGCTGGAGCAAAGGTGGAGGACTGTGGGAGTAATCTACAATTGAGACCTAGCACAATCATTGAAAGGACCAGAGGCAGGGTGTAGCAATGTAGTTTGAAGATGGGGAAAGGAACAAGCATTTAAGTGCCTACTATGTGCCAGGCACTGTGCTAAGCCCTCTACAAATATTATCCCATTTGATCATTCTCATTTTATAGTTGAGGAAACAGGCAGCCGTGGGGTGACTTGCCCAGAGTCACACAGTTAAACGTCTGAGACTGGATTTGAACTCTGGACTTCCTGACTCCAGGCCCAGTGCTCTATCTGCTTCAACACCTAGGTGACTATCCTTTGATGACAGGAATTGGTTTTTGTTTTTGTATCCTCAGTGCAAAGGAAGCACTCTGTGTGTTTGTTTAATTAAGAAGAGGCAGTAAATGTAGATTAGTTTTTTCTAGAGGCTGGTCAGTGAAGGGGAAGAGAGAGATAAGGCTTTATAGAATGAGGGCCTAGGGAAGGGTTTTTTTTTATTTTGAAGTTAGGGAGAAAAGACCTGAATTTATTTGTAGACCAAAGGAAAGGAGCCACTAGACAAGGAGAGACTGAGGATAAGGGAGAAGGGGAGAATGGGACCAATTCCATTAAATACCACTAGTAAAGCCTCTATGCTGGGCACGGGGAGCACAAAGGCAAAGATGAAATCGTCCTTCATGACCTCTAAGCATACAGTTTATGGATCAAGGGCATAAATGGGTGGAGAGGGGCTTTGGCAAAAACAAGGCAGGAGAGGACAGGAGGGGCTCAGGAGAGATGAGGACACTCACACGGTTGGGATGGTTTTACTTCCTCCATCAGTGATGGGAAGAAAGTGGAGTTGGGGGCTTGTGAAAGATTTGGAGCAATTGCTACGGGCAGTGAGATGGGGAATCTCTGAGATGCATTAAGAAGTTTGCCATTTTAACAAAGCACTTTCTTCACAGCCATCATACAAAGTGCCCTCCAAACAGGGTAGAAGTCCAGGTATTCTGGTCTGTGAGTCACAAAGGGCAGGATTTCTTATCTCTTTTCTCTTAGAAGGCCCTTCCCTTCCCTACCTATACCTTAATGCTCAGATCTGTTAGTGGCTCTTAAATGAAGCCTTTTTTTCTGCCTCTCCTCTCTCCTTCCTCCTCTCAGCCCACCATCCCCCATACACTTAAATGCATGGGAACTTTCTAAACCAGAAATAGAAGCCAGGTCTGACACAGGACATTTATTTTGCAAAGCCTGTTAAAACATCTACTTTCTTTTCTGGACAACAGGACTGTCCTGGTAAAGCCATTAAGTGTGCTCAGCTGAGAGTACTGTACCTCACTGGCTTCGTGTTAGCCGTAAGCTGCCTTGTGATCTGGCTTCGGAGGCCCTGGGTTTGAATTCTGGCTTTGCATCTCAGGAGCTGTGTGGAGTGACTTCATTTTTGAGCCCCAACTTCCTCATCTGCAAAATGAGAGGGCAGACTTCCAAAACAGGGTAGATGACCTCTCAAGTCTAGCCCTACCATCCTATGATTGATGATCTCTTGGCCTATTGCCACTGTTACCTAACCCTTTAATCTAAACTTTAAACTTAACCCTTTAACTTTTCCTCTGAGTCCCTCATCTCCTTAACCTGACCAAACTCTCTCACCAACCGGTGTCCCTGGAATTACCCAAGAAAGGGTCTGGCAGTAAAGCGCTCAGTAGGTGTCTAGTCATGAACGGACGTGAAAGACAAGGAAGGGGATGGTTGGACCTGATGTTCTCACGCATCTCTTATAACGAAGGCACAGAATTGGAAAATATTTACTGTTAGATGGAGGAGACCCAAGGGAAGAGTTAATTTTTTTTTTTTTTTTACAGAAAATGAACCTGAAGCTCAGAGGGGAAAAAACTAGTTCAAGGTCATGTGATGAATGCATGAATAAAGCATTTATTAAGCACTTGCTATATGCAAAGCTAAGTACTGGAGATACAAATAGAAAAGGAAGATAAGCCCTGCCCTCAAGGAGCTTACACTCTAATGGAGGAGACAACACATAACACAAGTCAGATGGAAAAGTCCTGTGCTCCTCAGGATGCAGCCCCAAAGCAGAGGTTAATGCCTCTTCCTTGATGTCATTTCCACTGGGCAGCACCAAGGACTTTGGTGACAAGAGTTTTCTTTTCTGGGTCTTGTAGCACCTGAAGGAACGCTTCGTTGCTAAGCTGCACTTTCCCGTGATGATCCACACGGATGCTGCCCTGGAAGTATTGTGATTCCCAAGGCTGAGTTCGAGGTCCTAGGCAGTCTTCCTCAAGGTCTGAGAGAGATGGGGCGGGGGGGGGGGGGGGGGGGGGTAGGGCATGGTATGGGTGGACTGCAGTGCTGCCACTCTCAGGGTTCTTTGTCTATATGTCTATCAGTGGCAGTGAGGAAGATGGGCCTTTTTTCCAGTTTCTTCCCTCAATGGTGGCTGGGGGGCTGGGCTGGAAGAAAGTCTGGTAGGTCAGGGCCAGGCATTTCCAAACGTTCATAGTCTTGGGCTGTTGTCTCCATAGGGGTATAGAAGATGACTGAATTAGAATCCTGCCTCAAACAGTTACGTAGTGAGTGACAGCATCAGGATTAGAACTCAAGTCTCAAAACATTTGGGGCCCAGCACTCTTCCCTTTCCCCACAGTTTAACCTAATCAACGAATCAGTGTGTGACCACCTTTGGAAGTTGTTTGATGTTTGGAAGACAACTGCCTCTATTGCTGTTACAAATGATTAAGTGAAAATTACAGTCAAACCCAGTTATGGCAAATTACTGTTATAAAATGTCGTACTAACAGGTTAAGCCATGCCCATTTTGTTCTGTGGTTCATAGGGCAGGTACCTTTGACTGTAGAAGGAAAAGCCTATAGCACAGGACTATTCCTGCCTTCCAACATTGTCGGGTCAGAAGACTCGGGTTCAAGTCCCGATTCTGCTACTTAATGGCAGTGTGGTCTGGACAGCCCCTCTCTGAGCCCATTTTCTCATCTGTAAAATGAGAGCCTGAGATTACAGCTCTGAGATTCTCTAGCTTCCAGTTCACTCCTATGTGTGGGAAGCACAAGGAACAGGGAGTAAGAATTTGCCCTTCTGAAAACTTTATCAAAGGCACTGTTGGTTTGAAGGTCAGTAGGTCAGTGAGAGTTCACAGATGGAGGCAGCAAATTCTCCAGATCACACACGCTTGCCACCTCTGAGCAGGTGGCATCCTCTTTAACAAGAAGAATCTGTTCCCTTGCAAAAGTACCATCCACACCGCATCAGGAGATGGGCCACTCTCTACCACAGTAGCCAACATCTGTCACTGACTGTTCATAGTTCATGGGTTCTCAGGCTGGACAGAACCTTTGCACCATTTAGTCCAGCCCCCTCATTCTAGAGAGGCATTAATGGAGACCCGGAGAGTGAATGTTAAGTGACTTTTCCAGGGTCACAAAGGAAATACTCTAACTTAGCCCCAGTTCCTTTGACTACAATTCCAACATTCCTTCCTCCCAGCTTGGCAAGGGCTCAGCTGGGGTTATCCTCCCAAACCTGCTCACATACACCCCACTCCTTCCAGTTACATTGAGAGGCCAGACCCACCTGAATCTTCGCTTCAAAGAACACTCCATCAGATGCTAGGCTGCCATTTGTAATATTTTTAATGAGTTGCTACGTCTTACACTCATAATTATAAAAGAATAAGAATCCACAAAAATATTTTCTTTTCATAATACGCACTTAAAATACTCGGGCAAAGTAGATGTGGTTCGTTTACTTTTCTTTAACGCCCCTGGCGGAACTCTTGGCTGGGAAGGAAGATGGGGAAGGGAAGGGATTACCCTGAGGTGGGATGGTTCTACTTCCCAACCCCGGACGCGTGATTCACGTGAGCTGGGTGAACAGAGATGCATTGCAGGAGAGATGGCAAGGGATAACAGTCACTGACCTGCAGAGAACTGAAGCACAGCAAATATTTCAGTGCATGCCTGAAAGCTCAGGGAACGGTGGGGAAGGGGGAGAGGGGGGAGGCTGATGGAGAAGAACCAGAGAGGAAACAGGACAAGAAACATAAATACTCATTTCATCTCATCTAGGAAAAAAATCCTGGATGACACTCCTGCAGCCCCTGGATGGATGACTCATCCAGAGGCCAAGATACCTGCTGGCCCTGTTCTGCCCATTCTGGGGAACAGGAGAAGATCGTGTGCTCTGAGCCATACCAACAGTCCCAAGCAGTTGGGCTGCCCCCCTCAAACAGCCCTAGATAAATCTCTCAGGCTGCCCAATCATATGTGAAAGCTCCAATCATAAAGAAAACAAAGTATGGAGGAGCGAAAGACCATGTGCCTAGGTCCCAGACATCTGCTCCTATGCTCATTTCTTTCAGGGAACCAGAAGCTGGTGGCCAGTCTGGAAGCCACAGCCTCCTGGCTTAAGGCAGCTTTCCTAATTCGCTCATCTCGGCTCTGGGTGCTCCTCCCCAATCCCCACCTAACCAGGACAAACTCTAGCCACTTCAGGGCCCTTTATCCCATTCTCCAACAGAGAGCCATAAAATAGGTAGGAGGAAGTTGCAGAAAGACAGCCTTGGTGGAGACTGGCCACTGTCTTTCAGTCCTGGGATCAAAGAAGTGGGAGTCGAAATAGAGGGACGTTAAAAAAAATGACAAGCATCAGCTGGCAATGGAGAGCAATTCCACAGGGGTGAGTCAAGGGAGGAGGCACCATTCCAAGCATCCTTGGCCCCTTCCCCATGCTCAGGCCAGGCGATGGGGAGCCAGGAGGTGGGCCGTTGGCCATTTGTGCTCTGGATAAGAAGGCTATTAGGGGTCAGAGGTGAGCTGTCAGTGTTCCATGGGTCTGGCCAAGACCGTGTGCTCAGAGGTATTCTTGTAGAAAGTGCAGCAGTGTGATTTCGTAGTGCTCTCCTGACTCGGGGCAGCGAATACTGTGTCTCTCATTGGGGTAGATCTGTGTGGGAGACAGAAGGAGCTCATTACTATACTCGCTTGTATCTGTCTCCTGGCACCAACCTGACATAGGGATGGATGGAAAGGGAACTCTTAGCACCAAGACAAAGAACAGAGCTCTCTGATTACATCAGCCTTGCCCTCTACCCCTGTGAAGCACAAAGTCCAGGACATACCATCCCAAGTTCTTCAGGACCCTCCTTCTTCCAGTGACATCCCCCTCCAGTCTCCTAGCCCCAAGGGCCCAGATTTCTCCAGTCCCCCACCCTCCCCACGAGTACAATCTGCTTTTGAGTATCACTGAGGGTGAGAAGGGAAGCTGATAAGTAAATCCACACTAAAGAGTAAATGACTGTTTTAAGGAAAAGTTTCCCTAAAACTCAGCTCCCAAGGAGAATGAACTGCCTCAGGAGGAAAGGGATTCTCCTAATGCAATCGATCCTCAAGCAAAACCTGGATGACTGTTCGTTGAGTGCTGTAGGAGAAAACTGTTCAGCTACGCATTTGGAGGTGAGTGGCCACTGAGGTTCTTCCCAACGCTGAGATTCTGTGACTAATAAATGCTTCCTGTGGCTATCTAGCTTAAGAAATGAACCTCAGAAATGGTCAAAGGATAGGAACAGGCAATTTTCAGAGGAAGAAATTAAAGATATCTACAGTCATATGAAAAAATGCTCTAAATCACCATTTATTAGAGAAATGCAAATCAAAACAATTCTTAGGTACCACATCTCTCCTGTCAGATTGGCCAACATGACAAAACAGGACAATCATAAATGCTGGAGAGGATGTGGGAAAATTGGAACATTGTTATTTTGTTGGTGGAGCTGTGAGCTGATCCAGCCATTCTGGAGAGCAATTTGGAACTGTGGCCAAAGGACTATAAAATTGTGCATACCCTTTGATCCAGCAATACCACTTATAGGGCTGTATCCCAAAGAGATCATACAAGTGGGAAATGGACCCATATGTACAAAAATATTTATAGCAGATCTTTTTGTGTTGGCAAAGAATTGGAAAACAAGGAGAGGACCATCAATTGGGGAATGGCTAAACAAACTGTGGTATATGAATGTAATGGAATACTATTGTGCTATAAGAAATGAGGAGCAGACGGACTTCCTTGTAACTTGGAAAGACTTATATGAACTGATGCTGAGTGAGGGGAGCAGAACCAGGACATCATTGTACACAATGACAGACACACAGTATCTGTAAGGACTAACTTTGATAGACTTGACTCCTCTCATCAACGCAAGGTTCAAAGACAGCTCCAAAAGACTCATGATGGAAAAAGCTATGCCCAGCCAGAGAAAGAATTATGAAGTCTGAATGCGGATTGAGGCAAATGATTTGCTCTCTTTTTTTTTCCTTCTTTTTTGGTTTTGTTTCTTCTTTCTCATGATTCATTCCGTTGGTTATAATTCTTCTTTACAACTGGACTACTATGTAAATAAGTTCAATGTGAAGGTATATGTAGGACCTACATTGGATTACATGCCATCTTGGGGGGGAAGGGGAGAGGAGAGGAGAGGAGAGGAAGGGAAAATTTGGAATCCAAAACTTGTGGAACTGAGTGTTGTAAACTAAAAATAAAAAATAAATTTATGAAAAAAAAGAAATGAATCTCAGATGGTAGAATTTCAGGCTACTGACATATACTTTGTAAGGAGTGAGGAGGAATTCTTGGGCAGGGCTGTCATCCTGGCACACCTCAAGTCACATTACGAGCAATAGTGAGGTGCAAGGGTCAGAGAACCTGCGCTCACTACTTACCGGCAGTGTGATCTTGGCCAAGTCCCCTGACCTATCTAAACTTCTGGAATAAGTGACTAGCTCCCTTGGGTTCTTGTGAGGATCAAATGAAAGAATGAGCAACGGAAGAGCTTCATAACTAAGAAAGCCCAACAGAGATGTGAATGATCAATCCCTCAACTCTGCCTGGGCTGCCTCCAGGGCATCCTCAGTCATGCTAATGGAGATGCCAGCAGGTGAGTGTAAAGTGACTGGTTATCCCCACTCAGCCCAAAGGACCCAGGAGGCATACTGTGCCTTCATTTACTAAAAAAAGCTTATTTTTTTTAATTAAAAAAATTAAATTTTAAAGATTTACTCTATAAACCTTAAAGCATCCTATCAATGAGAACTATTGTGATTCTTCACGCTGTGAGGTGGTGGGGGCTCTTCTTCAAGAATAGGGTGAGTAATGCCAACTGCCTGGGCACAACTCCTGTGAGGGAATGGCTCTAACATAAGAGGCCTGGTGGAGCCTGGAGGGGGACAGGATCTGGGAAGGAAAGGGAAGGTAACCAGGAGAAGAGGAAGGAAGTAGAAGAGAGGGACAGACTACTTCTTCTCCACAGACTTCTCTCTATGGGGCAGGTGACCCCCTAACCACAAAATATTATTAGAAACACCCTGCCCCATTCTGTCACCAAAGGCTTGCCCATCCTCAAGTCTCCATTTAAAGTGCAAATGCAGTAACCCCATGGCCATTTGCTGTGGGGAAGGAGCACAGCTCGGAGACAAAGTGAATCCTCCACTCAGTATGTGACCCTCCCCAGGATTTTTTTTAGTTAAGTCCCTTGAGCCCCTTTAACAGTTCCTACAAAACACTGGTTCCACCATTCCCTACCTCTCTGGCCACTTGACCTCTCTCAGCCTTAGCTTTCTCATAGGTAAAATGGGGGAAGTATTCCCTCCTCAGAATTAAGCTGAAAGCCCTACAGAAATGGCAGCAGTCTGCCCTGACGCAAACCCTCTCCTACCCACTCTGCTTGTCCTTGCCTAGTCCCAGGGTCAGAGGATTTAGAGTTGGAAGGCCCTTGAGAAATGACCTCATCTTGACTTACTGGGGGATGGCTCCCAACTGGATTCCCCCCCCCGCCCCCCGAGCCTCCTGGCAGTGGAAAGGGCACTGCATGTGAACTGAAGACCCAAGTCCCCATCTCAGCTCTGCCCTTGGGCACATCTCTATAGCTCTATAGGCCACACAGGGTTCTCACCTATGAAATATAAGGCCTGGCACAAGGCCCTTCCAATTCTAACATTCTATGATATACTGAGTGAGCTGTGGCCCTTAGGCTCCCCAGCCCTACCCAGGAGCCTCCCAGAATGAAGGTGGTAATGCTCATCAGCCCACACCCACCTGCAGCTGGTAGGGTTTTCCAGCTCGGATTAGCTGGGAAACGAGGAAGTTTGTGTGGAAAAAGTGCACATTTTCATCCAGGAAACCGTGGAGGATCAACAAGCGATTTGGCCTGGAAAAGAAGATGTGGATGAGAACCTCTGGACAGGGGGACAGAACAATGCCCTCACCTTGGAGCTAAAATCCAAGTACTTCTCCCAACTAGCACCCAAGGAATTTTTATTGATCAAAATAAAGAAACCTCAAACTTAATTAACTAAAGCTTGCTTTTAAAATACACACTTTAACAAAGAGACACAAAATATCAAACTTTTTTTTTTAAAGAAATTAGGGTACACACTCAGGCACCAACTGGCACAGCCTGTCCTGGACACATGTTCGTGCCCAGAAGCTAAGGGTTTCTCTCTCTAGTACCACCAGGAACGGAGCCCTTAGCATGCCCAGTCTTTGGGGGCACCAGTGTTGATGGTCAAGAAGTGTTTACCGTTCAAGCAAAGAGAGGAGGATGAGGAAGAAGTAGAGGATAAGTGACCATCACATAAGTGACCAAACACTTATTTGGGAGGAAGGAGGTTCTGATGGAAAGAAACACGTGAGAATATAACGGGAACCTAACACGCCGTCCCCTTAATCAGCAACAGCTGAGTCTGGCAGAGGAGCCAGGAGAGCCCCGAGATCCTATCCCAATTCTGACACTTACTGTGTGACTCAGTGAAGGGCAGATCACCTGGCCTTCCTGTGCCCGAGATTCCTCATCTGCAAAATGGAGGGTGAGGCAGGCAGAGTGTCAAAGCGAGAGCCGGGCTCTGACCTGCCTCTGACACAGACCACCTGGGTGGCCTCGAGCAATGCTCCAAGACCCTGTGTTACAGGCAAGCTGCCCATCCTCAACGACACAGGGAATTTCCATCCCAGGGGTTCTCCATGTCAATCTACAGGTCCAGCTCCCCTCAAAATGGAGGTGCTGCTACCTCTCTGACCACCACACAGGGCAGTTATGAGGAAGTCACCAAATAACTCCAGGACAACTTAAGAGTTCTAATTATTAACAAGTACTTACTGGGCATCTGCTTACTACGTACAATGCCCCACAATGGTCTAGTCTAATGGCCTCATTTTACAGATGAGGAAACTGAGGCCCAAAGGATGGGGGGGTTGGGAGGAGGGGAACAAAGGGGAGATGAGGAAATGCCACATGAGGGGTCAAGACATTGGGAACTCTGGGACAGTGGAAGACTGGGATAGCGAGAATCAGGAAAGGCTTCACAGAGAAACAGGCCATTCTGAACTGGGTTGTACAGCACATCTTGATAGGTGCTGCTTAGGTGGAAGGGGACAGGGAGAGCAAGGGTGACCATACTAGCCAAGGAGACCAGCATGATTAAAAGCCCATAGTTATTTTGAAAGGACAGCAACCCAACCAGAATGGCTGAAGCAGAGAGTCTGTGCGGACCTGGAGCTCTTCACCCAAGGCTTAGGAACCTGCTTTGCAAGCATTCTGCTAAGTGCGTTTCCATGTAACTGGTATTCTTTGTAATGCTATGCATTTTATTTTCTGCATTTAAAAACATGATTCTGAGAGGTACCCAGGCTTCACTAGACTGCCAGAGGGTCCATGACACCCCCCAAATTAAGGACTCTTCACTTAGAGGTACAGGGGAGGAAAGGCAGGGCAAGTTGTGGTGGTGTCCGATTGTTAAGCCTTCTAGAGGGGTGTTCTAACCCACTTACTCATTAGGCAGTTTCTCCACATGCAAGGCCACAGAGCCTGCCTCATAACCCTGCTGGTTGTTCTCTGGGACATCCATGTACCGCTCGGTATATCCAGTATCATAGGCCATCCACACCGTGACTGGGGCACCCGCAATGGCGACCTGGCAAACAAGAGATGGGCAAGGACACAAGAAGCTAAGGTCATCCAAACCCAACACACCAAACGATCTGCTGGCCCTCACTCTAAACTCAAGAGACCCAAAGGAACAGAGTTTTCATAAAGCTTGACTACTGGGTCCTTGGCGCACTTCAGTGGGCTGGTGGGGAGGAAGATGGGGGCCCTTAGACGGTTGGCTTTTGAGGCCCTCCCAGCAGCCAAATCCCCACTATTTGTTTGCCGTATTCTCATCCCCCAACCCCAGCCACCTCCACAGGCCTAATGACCCCTCACCCAACTCCTCTCCACACCATTCCCCACCTCTGCCCATCTGAGGCCGGAGTCCCGGGTTCAGCCTTAAACACAAAGTTGCTGATGGGTTTTGTGAAGCCGGATGCGGTTCGTGGATCAGCAGTGGAGGGCAATGAGGAAAGAGGGCTCCTTCCCCATAATACTGCTGCAGGGAGAAACAGCCAAGTAGCACGACCACCTCGCTGGCACGGGAGCTGCCCACGTTCCGTCCCCAGCACACTGAGTTCACGCACAGCAGCACGGAAGGGCAGGGCAGGGCCCAGAACCAGCCTGGGGGGCACTCACCTTGAACACATGGGGCTTGTGAATCAGCCCCATGAGGGACAGGAAACCCCCATAAGACCAGCCGTGGATGGCGACTCGATTAAGGTCGATGAACCCATACTTCTCAGCCACGAAATGTAAACCTTCCACCTGGTCCTCTATTTCTACCTGACCCTGGGGAGCAGAGAAAGAAGAGTGAGGAGACCTTATTCAGCCAGCCAGCCAAGGCCACTGGGTATGGACACGGACCCTTGGAACCATTTGGACAGACTGCCAAAGACCCAGGGGAACCTGGATTCCCTGATGCCAGGCCTGTGCAGGCGAGGTCCAACCCTTCTCCAGAAGCCTTCCTTCACAATTCAGTGCAGTAGGAATGATGCTGGACTCAGACTAGTGGACTCTTTGTTCAAGTGCTGACTCTGCGGCTTACTAGCCGTGTGGCCTTCTGCTTAATGTTGCCTGATCTCTAGAATGGGTAGATGGGACACTTGCAAGGCTGAACTCCCAGGATAGTTTTCAGGTTCAAAGAAGACATGCTCTGTAAACCAAGAAGTACTACCCAGCATTGTAGAGCCAAGAGGACATTAGAAAGCATCTAGCTCAACATCCCCATTGGACAGAGGAGGAGACTGAGACCAAGAAGGCAGAGCTTATGTGCCCAGGACCACTTAGCAGCTGTGAGGTGGTAAAGCCAAGATTCTCATGGAGGTCTTAACTCCCAACCCCGACCCTAGGAATGTTAACGGTTTTCATCTTTGCCTTTCTTCCTGACCACCTTGAGCTCTTAATGGCCACATTAGTCTTCTGGGTCCCGGTCTTAGCCTGTTAATGTTTTCATATTTTAATTGTCTCTCTTCAATTAGAATGTGAGCTCAGAGCAGGGACTGTAGGTTCACATTCTCCAACGGTATCTGGCACAGCACAGCTGTTCATTAAATGCTTATTGATTAAGTGATAGGTTTTGTTGTTCCACCTTCTGCTAGAAGCCTTTCCCAGGCTCCCTTAATATTAGTGCCTTCCCTCTGAGATTACTTTGATGTTAACATCCAGATGCATTCATCCAGCTACACACAGTTTGTACACTGGTCTGTCTGCATACTGTCTCCACCCTTAGAATGGGAACTCTTTAATGGCAGATTCTATTTTTGCCTTTCTTTGCATCCTCAGTGCCTGACACACAGTAAGCCCTTAATGAATACTTATTGACTTCTTAAATTAAGAAATGCCATAAGGAGTCCAGGCAGTCCTGTAGGCAGCTTCTCACAATGGGAAAGTGTGGTTAGAAAGACAAAGTTATCCTCCCAGGAGAGTGTTCCCAAAGAAACCCATCATGGGCCTATCACCCAGGAATAGATTTGGAAAAAACATTTACCATTTGGTTTTTAAGAGCCCCTTCAAATTGGAGTCCTCGCTGACAAGAGCCTCGGCCATCGATCACCACCACAGCGTAGCCAAGAGATGCTAATGTGTTGAGCCTCAAATATTTAATGCCTTTGAAAGAGTTGTTAACTAGTTGTACCTACAGTGGGGCAGAGAAAGAATACAATTAAATAGACCATTATGGCATGTTTTAGGATGTTGTTGGAGAACTTTGGGAAGTCACAAAAACCAGTGGAGATTCCTTTCCCTTCCTAATGGAGTCCTAGTACATTCTAAACCACGATGGTCGCATCTCTGACTGTGACCCATCTCCCACTACTCTCCAGCGTGTATCCCTCATTCCATCAAGGATCGCTCCATGTCCCACAAACACAGCCTGAGCACTCCTGTCACCTCTGGGTCTTGCCCTATGCCACTGCTCTCTGACCCCAACCCATCCCCCAATCTCCTTGAGTGTCATTTAGTCTCTGAATCCCTCATTCAGTTCAGAGAGGCCAAGTGTTCTGGCCAAGATGCCACAACCAGTAAATGGTAGAGCCAGGGCCCAAATCCAGGCCTCCTGACTGGAAACCCTCTGTGCTCCCCCGTATCATGAAACCTCCACCAAAGCCTAAGGAGATGGAGCTCTACCTCCCCTGTGAATATTTCTGGACCCAAGCCAGCCTTTAGCTATTACTCTACCCTTCTGTCCTGCCGTTTTGACTTTCATCATAGCCCTTCATCTGTTCATTATCTTTCTGTCTGTGTTCTTCCTGGCCAGGGAGCGTGCCTGACACACCTGGGCTCTGCTGGCAGATGCTACATCAACACAAAAGTCAGTGAGCCTAAACATTATCCAAGGGCGCTCCCGACCCCGATTCCAATACCCATGCCTTGCTCCCCAGGCCTTCAGCTTCATCAGTTACTGTGACCAAACAAACAAAACTCCCACCACCAATATTTTGTCCTCAGGAGCCTCTGCACTGAGCTCAGCCTGCCTCGGAGCACAAAGCCATCACCGGGTCTGTACTCAAGTTCTTCAGCTCATTAGAGCTTACGGATTACATTCATTTACTGAATGATTTACTAAAATTGTCATTCCTCGCACCTCATAGGGCCAGGACTCTGCTCCTCTAATACATTTAGGATCTATTATGGTTATTTGTGTACATGCCATATCCTACCAGCCCTGCCCCCTTGAGAAGGCAGACCATGAAGATGAGGACCATATGTTATTAACTGCTGCCTCCCCTTTCCCCAGAGTCAAATACTGGGCTCTGAATGAACATAGATGCCAATAAAAGCTGCATCAGCATTTGTAGAATTAAAATTCTCAGTGCCCACCTTACTCAGTCTTCCTGGGAGGCCAGTGCTGCCACATGGCTCAAGTCCCAAGTGCAAGGAGAGGAAAGTCAAGGAGAAAAGGGCCGGGGGTCTGGCTGTGCACTGACCTGAGGTCCTCCGTATACAAAGAGCACCGTCGGATGCTTTTTTCCGGGCTGGACATTGTGGGGTTTGTAGATCATGCCGTACAGCTCCACATCAGACTGCGTATGGAAGTGAAAGATTTCAGGAGGCACATAATCTGGGGGACAGCCTGGAAAGCACAGAGCCGGCAGCTCAGTGGTTACATTCGGCCTTTGGAAATCACTGCCCAGAGCTCCAAAGACCAAAGCTAGGTAGCCTGCCCGGCGTCACCCCTGGGTCATGCTAACTCCAAACCATTCACTTTCGTACACGCAGAACTGCGAGTGGCCTTAGGACACAGAGCATGGAATATCAGGGCAGGAAGGACTCTCAGAATATAGAATTTCAGAGCTAAATGGGACATTAGAGGACACAGAACCTAGAACATACAGAGTCAAAAGGACCCACTGAGATCAGCCAGTGTGACACTCTCATTCACAGAGGAAAAACACGAAGAGACCAGAGAGGGAAGAGAGAGATGTCAGTGGCAGGGCTGGGACTCAAACCCAGGTCACCCAACTTTCAGCCCAGTGCTCTTGTCTATACTCACAGTCTCCCTCTAGCAATCTAGATCCCAGGGGTTATGAGAACGTCAGAGTTGGGAGGGGCCTCAAAGGTCATCTGGGCTACTTCCCTTCCTTTGTGGTAGAAAGGACGAACATGAGGCCCCATTTGGTCAAGTTCACATGGTCAGGACAGAGAGGGACAAAAGCTAGGAAGCCTAGTGCTTAGCACAGTGCCTGGCACAGAGTAGGCTCTTACTGAATGTTTACTGATTGACTGCCTGAGAAGCCCAGATTTCTGGGCCAGGGTTCTTTCTACTGCTCTGGGGTGCCTCTGACAGAGGGCAGAGAACAACAACTCACTCACGCAGCTGTGGAAGGGGCACAACCCTCCCTCCCCACACCCTCAGGAGACTGGAAGGGAGCCGTAATCTGAAGTAGCAAAGGCGAAAAGGACCAGATGAACCCCTGATCCCTTACCCCTAGTTGTAGAGACCCTTGCTACTCTGTTTGACTTGCTGACCTGGGGGACTGGGTATCTGGGGGCCATTTCAGGGTGGGGGGGTGCAGCGGGTCTCCCCTGCATGAGGCCAGCCTCAGTGTTATCACAGCTGGAGTGGGAGCCTTCCGGTACTCACTGGCTGCCTCCATCATGCTGGCCCAGAACTTGGGCTGTCTGTGGAGTGGGTCGTCATCAGAACCGCTGAGCTTGTAGACATGCACGCAGGGCGGGGTGCTGACGTTGCTGTAGTGGCTGATGAACATGTCGAAGTTCTACAGATCAGAAAGAGAACAAAGACACGTTAAGGAGGCTGGCTTAGTACTTCTCCCTGGAGGGCTCAAAGGCCCCTTCTAGAGGTAATGAGGTCTGCGTGGTCCAGCTCTGGAGGAACTTGGATCCACTCTTTCCCCTCCCTCAGTAACTCAGTTTCCTCCTCTACAAAACGAGGAGCTTGGACTAATCTCAGGACATCCTCTAGCTCTCAATCTGATCTGCACCCACCACCTGTCTTCAAATGACAACTGCCACCTTATTATTATCAATCACAGTAATAACAAAGGCTGCTGTCCCTAGAGCACTTTAAAGTCCACACGGTGCAGTCCTCAAATTTACCCTGTGAGTACAGGGGGTATGACTACTGCTGTCTATATTCCAGAAACAGGAAGGCCAAAGCTCAGCTGATGACCTGCCCGAGGTCACATAGCTAGCAAGGATTCAGTCAATAAGCATTTATTAAACAGTTACTAAGTGCTTCAAAATGCAAAGGCAAAAACTTCTACACGATACACAGTGTAAATGGGAGGGCATCTCTGAGGGAATGTGCTGTAAGTGGAGGGCACAGGGAACGGACGCTAGGAGGGCCAGAGGGCAGAGGTGAGGAGGATGAACATACCAGGCCTGGAGCACAGCCAGGGCCCAGTGTCCCTAGATGGTAAACTAGGTGGTGAGAGTATTTGATATTTGGGCCCAGAGATAATGTAGACTTCATTTAGTAGAGTGCGGAATGTGGTGAGATCTGCACTTGGGCACCCAGTCAAGGATGCACTGGAACAGGAAGAGACTTGAGGAAGGAAGGCCAACCAGACAGACTGACTCAGAGGGCAGGTGGGAGGGGAGGAGGGCCTTGCCCACAGAGGCGGGGTAGCATCTTGTGATGCTATGAACAAGGCCTGGCAACACACTGGATACAGGGAGTGAGTGTCAGGAGGGAGGGAGGAGGACTCTGAGCCTGCAAACCTGAGGGACTGAGAGGCAGCAGCAGGAGAGTTTAGGAGAGAGGAGGATTTGGGGGGAAAAGATGAAGTCTGTTTTGCACATGTTGAGTTTGAGGTGGCTGTGGGAAGTCTGGATAAAAACACCCCAAAGGAAGCTGGTGATGGGAGACTGGAGCTCAGGAGAGATGCTAGGGCTGCATACACCAATCTGGGAACCATCTACACAGAGATAACAATTAAACCCACAGGATCAGATGAGATCAGGGAGAAGAGGAGGACAGAGACTTGGGGACACTGACAGTGGGAATGATTTGGATGAAGATCCAGCAAAGGAGACTGAGGAAAGTACAGAACCACAGGAGCAGAATGAGAGAGCAGGGTCAAGAAACCGCAGAGAGAAAAGGATATCAAGGAAAAGGTGGCAATCAAAAGCTGCAGGAAGTCAAGGATGAGGACTGAGAAAGGGCCATGCCCTGGAGTCAGGAGGATCTGAGTTCAAATTCAGCCTCAGACACTTGACACTCTTACTAGCTGTATGACCTTGGGCAAGTCACTTAACCCAATTGCCCTGCCTTCCACCACCACCCCCAACCGCCCCCCCCAAGAAAAAGAGTTTCTTGGTAGTTCTGAAGAGAACCGCTGAGGGAGGACCCAAGTCTCCTGACTCTTGGGTCTCACACTGCTTCCACCTCAGCCAGGTGATGGTTCCAATCACCCCAAGGGTTGAACACTCAGTCAAAGGCTATAGTAGAAACAGGCAAGTCTTGGAGGGATCCTGAGTTCCACTGAGAGCCTAATAATGCTGAACACAGCCTCCCAGGGTCTGGTAGGAGTGTGAGACTTGCTCCTCAAAACACCACGAACCTCTCTCCAGGAGGGCAATGGCACGTGGTTCAAAGAGCACAGTAGTTCGCAGGAGGAGCCCTGGGGTTTTATCCTGGCTCTGTCATTAATTTGCTGTAAGACCCCAGACAAATTATTTATTTCCTAGGGCCTCACTACCTTCTTCATCATAAAATGTGGATAATGATCCCTGCCTTTATTATCCCACAGGGTTACTGTCAAGAATAACAAAGATAACATGTAAAACACCACATTATATAATCTATAATTAAATATCCTAATGAACTTTTAAAAGGAACACCTCAAATAGAACTCCGTCCCCTAGGAACACCTAAAATAGAATTCAGTACCCCTTTATTCTTTCCAACTCCTCACAAAAAAATCCCAATAAAATCAATCTTTTCACAATTACCAATATGAGTCTTTCCAGTCTTTTCCTGCTTGTCAATGGATGGTGAGCTCTTGGGGTTAAAGGGCACTAAAGTCAAGGCCTTGGGTTCAGTTCTCCCTAAGACCCTCCCAAAGTTAAGAACTCAAAATATAACCATGCCAGAGAGTCAGCACAGGAGAGTGAAGACCGATCTGGAGTCAAAAGACCTGGGTTTGAATTCAGCTCTGCTGGGTATGGACTGTCTGTGGGACCTCAGAAAAATCCCTCTCCACTCTGGGCCTCACTTTCCTCCTGTGTAAAATGAGGTAAGGATTAGATCACCTTCAAGGCCCCTTCCAGCTCTAGGCCCTACAACCTCACACAGATATGTGCCATTGGTCCTAAAGGTGATGGTGAGAAAACCATGGATGGGACCTAACAGAAGTGCTCCTGCTGCTCCAAAAACAGGCCCAAACATTTACCTGACTCTTGTGTGTGGGTGCCAACAGACACCATGCTTCAGGTTATCTTACAAAATGCTAGCTAGCCCTGAGACAGTAGTGGCCACCTCATGTGTGCGTGCCCAGTGTATGCGCTGTGTGCTGGGGCTGGGGCGCTAAGTGACAGGGGTCAGACTGGTTGGCTTGAGCAGGCTGACCTGGCTCATGGAGCAGCTGTGTGAGAAGCCCGGCGTGGTAAGTCTCACAATCTCACCCGAAGACTCGTAACTGACCACGTAGAGATGGTGCTCCAGGGGGGTGTCCTTGGTGGCCTGGAAATACACCAGCTTTGTCTCCTCATTCACCCAGATCTGCAATTAGAAAATGAATACCATTACCTCAGGAAAAGAGCAGCCCAGTTCCTGGCCCATGAACTCGCTTTACCACCTGGTAAATTTCTCTCTCTTGCAAAGGCTACATTGGCAAGAGCTAGTACGTATTAGAACAGAATGGGCAATTCAACTCAGCAACCACTTATGAAGCTCCTATTGTGTGTGGAGCACCGTGCTGGGTGTTGAGGAGAGATTTAAAGTTTCAATAAAAAAAAAAAAAGAGTTCCTGCTCAGCACAAACAAAATGAATGCATCTAGGTTAAGAAAGAAAGTTGACAAATGGGAAAAATCTTTGTATCAAATTTCTCAGATGAGTTTTATATTTAAGATATGGACAACGAACAGATATAGATATGTAGATATCTATCTATCTATATCTATCTATGTGACCAAAAGCCATTCCTTAATAGATAAATGGACAAAGGATAAAAGGATATGAACAAATGTTTCCTTCTCAAAAGAAGAATTGCAAACTATTAACAACCATATGAAAGAATTCTCCAATCGCCAATAACAAAAGAAATACAAATCAAAACAACCTTGAAGTTTTAGCTCACACCCAGAAAACTGGCAAAGATGACAACTGATGGGAATGGTCAAGACAGACACGCTAGAGTATTGCTGGTGGAGGTATATATGAATTAGTACAACCATTTTGCAAAACAATTTGGAATTACATAAAAAAGTGACTGAAATAGACAGACTCTTAGAGGCGAAGATTTCACTGCTATGCATATGTGACCCAAGGAGAGGTCATTAATTTAAAAAAAAAGTCCCCAAGTATACCAAGACATATACTGCAGCATTTTTTGCTGTAGCAAAGAACTAGAAACTAAGGAGATGCCCATCCACTGGGGAATGGTTAAGCACATTGTGGCAAAGCAATGTAAACAAGATATGACCATGCTATAAAGTATGAGTTAGCAAGCGGACGCACACTCTTGTAACCTCGGGCTAGCAGGCAGGGAAGGGCATGAGTGGAGGGAAGCCAGAACACTGGCCTAGCATTTTTCAAAGGACGCCTACCACAGGAACTCTGAGATCCCTTCTAACTGAGAGTCTAGATGGACAGCAGGTCTGTTTACAGATACACTTCTGCCCATGGCCAAAGTCTAGCACCAAGGGTGATACCAAGAGAGATTCCTAGGCAGGAAAGACTATGGAAAAAGCCCCAGTCAGAGGACATGCTTATGTGAGTTCTGGGTCTGGTGCCTTGACATTTTCTAGTTGTGTGACCGTAGGGAAGTCACATAACCTTCTTGATTCTTAATTTCCCCATCTGTAAAAGAAGGATGATACTTTCACTGCCTACCCCAGAGAGCTGTTGAGAGGAAAGCATTTTGTAAACCTTAAAGCGCTATAGAAATGGGAGCTGTTGTTAAGGGTTGGGTCAATGACAAATGGCCGGTTTCTAACGAAGAAACTGTGATGGCTATTGAAGAAGCAGGACAGCAGATTCTCAGAAGGGAAATTCAAAGGGTCGGCCAAATGACAACAAAATAGAACTCAAGGTCCAAGATGGGATGTTCTCGAGAGAATTCACTCTGGAAGTGAGCTGTTAGCTGTCTCTGACTGAAAATCCCCCAGATGGATGAGCAACCTGGGATGGGTTACTATGGGAAAGTGAGATGTTTTAAAGCATATCTCTGATCTTTGAGGCTGGTGTGTAGGAACAGCAGTTATACACTCCTGTAAGAATCTGAGAGGCAAACACCCTCAACTGGAAGAAACAGTGATATGACCTTGGCAAACCAAGCTGGCTGTATTCAGAAAAACAGCATCACCTTGAGAAACCCTGAAGGATGTCCACAGCTTCCTTTCCATCTTGTGAAAAAAACAGACTCTATCAAGTTGGTTATAAAATGGAAAGGGCTGGTCCCATTATTTTAGAATGGAGAATGACAAGATGGGTGGTGGCCCTAGGAAAATAGCCAGGATGGGGATGGGATTGGAAATCAGGCCATGTGACTGATGGTTAAATAAAGCCTAGAAAAGAGTTGACTTAAGGAGTACATGGCAACCATATCTGAAGACCTGGCATGAAGAAGACTTGTTCTGCTTGACCGGAGAATGAAACTAGGAGCAACATGAGGGGACATTACAAAAAGGCAGATAGATACCCGCTCATGAAAAATCAAGCAAGCTTCCCAACAATTAAAGAAGTGTCTAAAAGTGAAATGGGCGGCTTCCTAATGCAGTGATTGGAATTTAAGTGCAAAGTGGATGTCTAGTCATAGCAAGAAGTGGCAGAAGGGATTTCTGCTGGGGGGAGGTGGGACCGAGATCCCTTCCCATTCTGACTTTCTGTGGCTTTAGGTCTGATTCAGTGTGTTGATGCAGATGCTCCAAATAAAGTGGATAAAGGCATAGGCTGCATGTTCATCAAATCTGCAGCTGTCAAAAAGCTGGGAGGGATGATGGCTAATACTAATACAGTGAGGATCCAAAGAACTCTGGGCCAAAACTAAGATGAAGGAACCATAGCTAGGCAGCAGCTGGAAAAAGAGTCTGGGAGGCTTTAGTGGAAAAATTAAGCTCTGTAAGAGTCAACAGTGTGACGCAGCAGCACAAAAGGCAAACATATTCTTGGGCTGCATTCAAAGAAGTAGGCCATCCAGGGAACATGGGGAAGCAACAGATGGCTCTTTCCTAGCTGGACCACATCTGGATGGGTGCACACAGTTCAGGGAGGATGTTGATAAGCTTTCAGGGGAAGGAAACTAGGATGATGATGGGCTCTGAGTCCATGCTATACGGCAACTGATTAAAGGAACCAATACCTGCAACCTACAAAACCTACAACACTCTTCTGACACTGCCACCACTCTGGTGTAGGCCTCATCCCTTCACAACCGAATTACTGCAACAGCTGGCAGGGGCGGGGGCGGGGGTGGTGTTTGGTCTGCCCAAGCCTCTCCCTACTCCACTCAGCTGTTAAACCAATTTTCCTCAAATACAGGTCTAACCGTATCATTTCTGCACTCAATAAACTTCAGTGCCTTCCTATCACCTACTTGACCAAATATAAAATGTTCTGGCATTTAAAGTCCTTCATAACCTTTCTAATCTTCTCACACTTTGCTTCCCCTCCCCCATATTCTGTGATCCAGTGGCACTGGCCTCCTCGATATTCCTCCATCATCCGACTCCATGCCTTCTTTCTTCCTGGCCATCCCCTCTGCCTGGAATCCTGCCGGTCCCCCTCCCCCCACTCTGCCATCTCAAGTCCCAACTAAAATCCCACTTTCACAGGAAGTCTTTCCCAAAGCCCCTTAATACTGGTGGCCTTTTCTCTGTCAATTATCTCTAATTTATCCTTAATCTGGCTTGTTTGTACATAGTTATTTGCATGCTGTCTCTCCCCCATTAGTTCCTGGAGAGCGGGGGACTAGCTTTTGCCTTTCTCTGTATCTCCAGTGTGTACAATGGTTCCTAGCCTATAGTAGGTGCTTAATAAATAATTGTTGACTGACTAAACCAGAGATGTTAAGCCTGAAGACGGGGGAGGGGCCAGGGAGGGGGGTAAACAACAGCCCTCTTTAAGTATTTGAATGGCTACCAAGTGGGAGAAGGATTAGCCTGGTTCTGCTGGGCCCCAGTGGCAGAAACAGGAGCAGTTAGGGGAAGATACCACGAGATCATAGGCTGGATGTATGACGAGCTTCCTAAAGAACTCCAATGGTCCCCAAGTAGAAGGGGCTGCCTCAGTAGCGGGGTCTGGAGGAACAGTTTGGTGTGGTGTAAGGGGCATTCTTTGGGGGCCTCTGTGGTCTCTTCTGCCTTTAAAAACTTCAGTGAAGCAATGGTCACAGATGATTCCGACTGATTTCCCACAAAGAAGACTACGTCACAGCAGCAGAGGACCCTTCCAAGGGCTGCGCCTCATCTACACTTCCAAACCAAGCCTGGATATGGCAGGTCTATCTTCTCACCTCAAGTAGGATGAATGGGATCAGTAGGGGCTGACTGTGGTGTCAAGTGGCATGGCTCATATAAGCAGACAATTCCTCCTCAGCCAGCAGGCTCTCCTTAGGCTGAGCACTAATGATGAAGAGGTATGCTTCTCCAGGTCACAGTACAAAGACCAAGGAGACAAGAGGTAGTCTGAGTTCCCAAAAGTGGTCTGTGGCAGAAAGGGAAGATGGAGGCCATACACAGAATGAACGGGGCAGGGAATCTACAGGAAAAAAAAGTGGTACCTTGGATCCGTGCCTTGCCAAAACCTCCCATTCACCACTGGTCAAGGCAATCTCTTCTTTGATGGGGCATTTAAAGTCATCTGGAAGACAGGAAAGAGACAAGTCAACGGGAGAACCCAGATCTATGGCAGCACTCTGAACACTGAATAAAATGTAAGAGTCATCAGCCGACGTTTGGGGATCTTTTTGGGGAAGCCAGCAAGGGTAGGAAGAGTAATGCAGAAGCAGGGAGCAGCTGTCTCTCCTGAGATACAACCAGCTTTTGTCTGTACCACTAATCCTCATCTGCCCCGAGAGGCAGTTTTCGTGTACAAGAAGCACTGCACTTGGACTAAGGAGACCTGGGTTGACCAGAGCAAGTTAGTTTACTTTGGTTTCGTCATCTATTGAACAAGGAGGACACTTGCCTCTTACCTACCTCTCAGGACTGTTGTGAGGAAAGTACTTCATAAACCTTAAAGCGCTTCAGAAACTACCCATCCTCTTCTTAACTAGAGTTCTGAAGGCTGGGATTTGGTCTTCTTTGGGTCTGTCCTTATAGCCCCCAGTGTCAAGTCAGGAAGGGTCATGGACATTATACGAATGCATAAAATATCTCTCACCTTCCCCAGAAATGAAAGGCTCGGTCCAGTCATAGCCATTTGGTTTTAGCACTGCTGTGACTTTGTACAGGTGGCAAAAGCCAGTTTTGCACTCATTGGCTCGAAGAAAACAGATCTCATCTCCCTCCGATTGGGGAAAAGGGTAGAAAATATCATGAACCTACCAAGGAAAAGAACAAAAAAAGAGCTTAGGAAAGACCAATGGCTCCAAGACCTGGGTGAAAGCCCTACTAAAGGGGGAACAAATGGAGAGAGCTGAAGCTGAAGGTCACCCCGGGAAATGAGGGAACTGCTCTGACCCGGGTGTGGGCCTATGCCCTCATCTCACTCCCAGAGCATAAATGCCTCCTCTCCTCAGACACGAATCAGGAGCTGGAACAAGAAGCGGGCTGGTACAAGTCTGTGTTCAGGCTGTTCGTCTGGGAGGAACAGGACAGGGCCCATGGGGAAAAGGCCTGGTGCAGCTGAGGGAGACAGCAGTGCACCCTCGGTCCTTACATTTATCCATACATCTGTAACCTCTTCATACACAACATATGGCTGGATGTTTTCAGGGACAGCTTTGGCAAATTCAAGGCGCTGCTCCTCACTCTCTGGGACAGGGATGAAGAGAGCTGGGGGCAGGAGAACCAGTTGGAGCCGCTGCTGAGGCCTGTCTAGGAACATGGCCCAGGCACTAGGAAGCAAAGGACAGACAAGTTTTTGGTAAGACTTAAAGAACACAAAAATACAGGCTGTCATTCTGGTTATCTGACTCCTATGAAGGTAGGGAGGTAGAGGGGCAACAGTATAGCTCTGGAAAGGGCACTGGATTTAGAACTGGAAACACAGAGTTCAAAGCCCAGCTTGCCTCTTCCTACTCATACAACCTCAGGCAAATCTCTTGCCCTCTAGACCTCAGGTTAGTCTTCTCAACTGTAAGATGATGGAGGTTGAACCAGTTGGCTCTAAGGTTCATTCTAGGTCTATGTCCTACAATCTTCTAATGGAAATCTGAATGTCCATTCTCTCCCCCAAAGAACAGTGCTTCATGGGATATGTACTAGCACGTCAGGACTTTCAACACCTTTCTCTACTTGGCATCACAAAAGACAAAAGTTCCTAAGAGTGTTACACACTATAAAGTCTTATTCAAACGTGAGGGATTGCTATAAAAATTCTACTCTGTGATCAGAATCCTGATTTCCAATCTCTCCTTTGTTTGTTTCAACTGTCACAAATCCAGCATCTGTCTCCCCATCCCTAACATACTGGTCCAAACAGAGGTCATCCTCGAATATAAGCCATACTCCAAAAATGAGATCTCATTAGAAGGATACAGGTAAAACACTTAAAAAAAATATTATCCCAAGTAATCATTAAAATGCGGTTTTGGTTTTTTACTGTGAAAGTTGGACAGTGAAGAAGGTAGCAAAGAGGATGGTAAAGAAAGGCCCCAGTAAGGAGGCAGGACCAGCAAATTCAGACCAGGATTCATTCTACTGGAGGAAAAAAAAAGCCAGTGGGGGCAGACTGTCGCAATTCCACACTTGATTCCCACTCATCACCTGAGGGAGAGATTGGGTGGACAAAGGCTATTTGGAGTTGGCTCGTAGGCCAGATTGGGGAAGAAGTAGGGCCTGTATCTGAGCCATCAGCTATCACCAACAAGGTTATCTGTCATGATTATGTACTTCTTTAGGGTTTGTACTGGGCCTTGTTTCTTCTGATGGACTTGAGCAAGAATCTGCGAGCCATCCTTGGCTCTGAGAGTTACACCTAGCCATGACTTGTACTATATAGGAAAGCAGACATCAGTCTAGGAGCCCTGGCTTTTTCAGCGTTGGTCCAAATCTTTACTACAACCTTTTAGATGCCGGGGGCTATGGGAAGAGTCGAGATGACTGAGGTCTACAGTCATATGACTCACAGCAAGTCAGCTAACTCCAGCTCCCTCAAATGGGACTAATGTTCAAAGTAAAACAAGATAACAGATATGGTCCAAATCTAAGAGGTAATGGGCAGTGAGGCTAAAGAAAAACCTATGTACTATTTGCCATCTCGTGTCCATCCGGCCCTGGCGATGTACTCTGCTGTGGGGAAGAGCGTGTTGAACGGCTGCACCAACTCCTTGTCCTGAGCACAAACCATCTAGACCAAAAGAAAACATCAGGTTACATACTGCTCAGCCAACCTTTTCCTAAGGAGCCTACAGATCATGGGTGCAGAGATGGAAAGGGTCTTGGAAGCCATTCAGTCTAACCCTTTATTTAAGTGAGGAGAAAACTGAGGCCCAGAGAGGCTGTATCACTTGGGCCCAGGTCAAGGAGGGAGGGGCAGAAGCAGGGTTTGAAGCCGGTGCTTTCCCCATTGTACAATGCTGCCCTTGCTAGGAGCACATCCACTACAACACAGGCTATAAGGCTTAAGGAAAGGTTTTATATTTTGGTTTTTCAGAATCTACTGCATAAGTCCAGGGAAAGGGATGGGTAGACAAGGTCCTCTAAAAATAATTAAGGGTGTGAGACAAGCGTGAGAGGATTCTGTTATTAACTAAGCTGTCCCATATCCTCTTGGTCAATTTTTCTAAGTCCAGTTCCATTTCCACTCTTTGGGCCTCTTATCGAAGAGTATCTAAAATATATATTGCAGGGTAAGTACTACGCAGAGCTCACACCTCAAGTCTTCTCGACCTGGGGCTGGGACAGAAGGATCTGAGTCATTTTAATCTCGTTACCATAATGAATTCTGGACCCAAACAAGATTCTATTAGTTGCCATTGTGGAGTGGTAAGAGCATTGGATTGGGAGTCAGAGGACCTCGGTTCAAATCTTGCCTGTGCAACTTAACACATGTGTGACTTTGGGCAAGTCACAACCTCGCTGGGCTTCAATTTTCTCATTTGTAAAACGATAGCACTGGATAGGAGAATTTCTAAGGTCCCTTCCAGCTTGGAATTCTACAATCCTATGTTCTAATGGATTTCCATCGTACTGAATGCCACTTGTCCTAAGTGGGTCTGTAAACCATGCCTGAGCTTTATGTTGAAATGGTATTTGACTTGAAAAACACTTTTTCTAGGGCTGCCCGTCTAAACATCCATCTGATGAAGTCTCTCCCCTTTCTGGTGGGCCTCTAGATTCCATAAAGCCTTCCCTGCCTCCTCCACCTACCTCAAATTTTTCACAGCACTTTGCCTGGACCTCTTAGCAATCAACTATGACACAAGAGAAACCAAGATACCTCTGTATTCTTCACCATTAGATTGTAAATTCTCTAATTGTTGTTGTTCAGGAGTGTCTGACACTTCGCGACCCCATTTGGGGTTTTCTTGGCAAAGATACTGGAACGGTTTGCCATTTCCTTCTTCAGCTCACTTTACAGATGAGGAAACCGAGGCAAAGAGGGTGAAGTGACTTGCCCAGTCACAGCTAGGAACTATTTGAGGCCAGATGTGAACTCAGGAAGATGAATCTTCCTGACTCCAGGCCTGGTGCTCCATCCACTGCACCATCTGGCTCGCCAAGCTCTTTGACAGTAGAGTCTATTTATCTTTGCATCCCCAAGGCCTTATTCAGGGATTTAATACATAATTGGCTTTTAATAAATGCTTGTTGAATTACATTGAAATACATTAGAGAATGGTACTGGGTTACATCCAAGGAATCACACTCTCTTTTGTAAGGAGAATGATCCCTGGAGAGCATGCCCACAGCCTTGGGAAGATAACTGGACTTGGCATCAGAAGACTTGGGGTGGAGTCCCAGCTCTGCCAGTCACAAGTTGTGTTACTTTGGGCATGTCACTGTCACTGCACTCCTTGGGCCTCAGTCTCTTCAGCTGCAGAATCGGGACAGTAACACCTGCACTGACTACCTCATGTGACAAAGCACTATTAGGCCTGCTTTCTATCGCAAGCACCCAGCTGCCACAAAGGGGAATGGGAGCTGTTACCAGAGACAGGGTGACCTTTCTCTCACCTCGGGCAATGCTCCCAACCAATCAACAAGTATAGTATTAGGCATCGGGCATGCATACAATGACGAGAAGCTCCCCTTCTAATGGGAGGAGACAACATGACATATTCCTATATTGGGGAGGCACGGAACACACACAGCAACCCTTATGTGAGGTGCCCCTGAGGGGAAGGCACCAGCATTTGGGTGGCCAAGAAATGCTGAAGGCGGCTAGCCCAGCCCAGCCAGGCCTACCTACCTGTGCTCCTTCCCCAGGGGTGTGTAAGTGTGTGTATGTGTGAGGCAGAATAAAGCCTTCTTACCTTTCCCTGATTGTCTGTCTGAAATTCAGCCAGTTTTAAAGCGATCTTGGGGTTCTTGCTGCCTGCGGAAAGCACAAGGGAGTGAGAAGCTACCAAATGCCAAGTATTCTGTGTACCTGCCCACAAGCCAATCTTTGGGTCAGTCCCTGGGGCAGAGCATGCAGGGGTGAGGGAGCAGGGTGCTCAGGTCAAGGTGACCCCCAAAAGGGCACTTTTTCAGAGGGAGCAAAGTACTAAGTATTCAAAGGTAGGTATGACGGGCTATCCTCGATGACTAAAAACAGCAGGTCCTTGAGCCACCCTCAGACTGAATAAGTAAGCCTCATAACATGTGCATTAAGCACCTACTCAGTGCGAGGTCCCCAAGTGAGGTACCATTAGGGATTAAAGGAAGTAGGAGATGTAGGATCCTGTCCCCAAGGAATATACAAAACTAGCTGGAGAGACAGGGGGAAAACATGGAAAGTACCAAGAAATCTGTGTTAAGCCTCACTCAAGCCCAAGGCATAGACCCTGAGCACTTCGGTAACTGAGAGGATGAGTAAGGCTGGGGCTACATCCTGAATGAGTAGAATAAGTAAGCAAGCAGAGAGTTGACCAGGCAGAGACTGTGTTTCTTCCTTAAAACCGCTCATCAGGCTGTAGCATGAGGAGATACTCATCCCACACTTATGAATGAGGGGAGCCTTTTGGGGTTTCACTGCAAAGTTTTAGTCATTTGTCCCCTAAATGGAAGGAGTACATCTGCTCTGAGAATCAAGCCAGAGTGGGAGAGACAACTCCCGCTTCCCTCTCAGTGCTGCTCACCTGTCCTGGGATACCGATAGGAATCAGTTTTTCTTTCTTCCAGAGCAGGAGAGGGAACATGAATGATCTCCACATCTGATTCATCTACTTCTTCATATAAGATTCGCAGGGTCTTACAACCTTCAGACCCTAAAACAAGAGGAAGACGTGGCTAAATCCATGAACTTGAGAAGGTCAAAGACAGAAAGAAAGGTCCCACATACAGCAACATAGTCATGGCGGCACTTTGTGACAGCAAAGAATATCTATAAAGTAGATGTCCATTGACTGGCAAACAGCTAAACAAACTCCGGTACTTGAAAGTAATGGGATATTACTGTGCTGTAAGAAACAAGGAACATAAAGAACTCAGAGAAGCACAGAAACAATGATATGAACTAATGCGAAGTGAAGCAAGTAAAGCTGGGAAAACAATACTGCTAAGAACACGACAATGCACGATGAAACAGAACACTGTGAAGTTGTAAGAGCCAAGCTGGGCCTCAGAGGAGAGAATGTACCTCCCACCCCTGACTCCAGAGGTAGAGATGTGCTGGTGGGTAACATGGCATACACTGCCAGGCTCTTTTTGGTGAAACGTTCCCCTCCTCCCTTTTTTCAATATTACGAGGGATAGCTTGCTAGATGGGGTTATGGAGTAGTGCATATTCCCCTCCTCCCTTTTTTTTTTAATATTACAAGGGATAGCTTGCAAGGTAGCACAATGGAGTAGTGAATATTCAGAAATAGAGGTGATGTAAAAATAAGAGATCAATAAAAAACATTTTTAAATGGCCGGCCACTAGGTAAAGACTGCATGGGGAGAACAGTGAGAAAAGAATAGGGTTGAAGGCCCAGGAGCCAAGGGACCAGAAATGATACTGAGGGCAAAAAAAAGCCCTGAGATCACTGGATTTATGAGAGTTGGAAGGAACCTTAGAGATCATCTAGGCCAAATCCCTCCTTTTACAGATGAAGAAACTAGGGCTTGGGAAGGGAAAAGTGACACTTGTTATATGGTGGCCAATGTCAATGAAAAGCAAGCGTGGGGCCTATTCCGAATTGAGGGCTATTTCCACTACCTAACCTCTATCTAAAACTACTTAAAGGAATGACAGGTGAAAAAAAAAGATCTCGGCCAAAGAAGGAAGCTTCAAAATTGAAAAAGTTCAAAATTGAAAAGTACGAATGTGGGACAGTTTGCCCCTCCGGGTGGCAGCTAACTTGGAACAGAGACGCCAAACAAGTGGAGGGATTCAAGGAACCATGAGGATAGAGTGACAAAAGGATCTTCAGCACAGAGAAGTCTCCAAGGATGGTGGCAGGGGCCAGGGGAAAGGGAAGACTAGGTCAAGCTCTGAGGCCCTTGGGGGCCGGGTAGGGTAGTGTCCTTGGAGGCCACCTATGCCAGAAACAGGATGGGGAGAGGAGGGTATGACTGGAGGGCATGAGGGTTACTGAGAGATAAGAGCAGAGCAAGAATCTGGAAGGGGCAGGGCAGCGTGACCCTGGTATGTGTCACTTCATCCATGAGGTCCCCTGAGATGGCAGGGAAAAGAAGTGGCTAGTGCTGGACCAGATCAACAGAGAAGGTCAGTGCTTGGGGAAAAGTGAGAGCTGTGATATCATCACGAGGCAGGGCAAGTGAGTATAAGAAGCAGCGTTTAAGGATGGAGGGAGTTGAATAATGGAAACGGAGTTCCAAAGGGTAAGATGAAAGGCAGGACTAGAAGGGGATGGGGATTATGACCAAAGCTTAGAGTAGGGACAGATGGAGTGTATGCTTAGGATGGAATGTCTAGAGGACTGGGATTGGGGGAAAGAGGCTTGTAAAAATGGGGAAATGGGAGCCCTGACTGGCAGAGATAGTTAGTGGAAACAAATAAAGAACCAAGAAGCTAAGGGTCATAAGGTGCTATTTAGAATGACAATCTGCAATGCCCTCCCCTCCCCTTCTGCCTGATGAGTATCTTAGAGCATATTTAGAGTCTAACTCAAATCAAAAGCCACCTCCTTCATTCATGCAAGCCTTCCCTGTTCTCCCAGTCACCAACAGCTTAGATCATGGTTCTTTACTTCACACCTCTCTGATCTGCTTCTTATCATATAACAGTCTGTATTAGGTCCCCCCCTTACAATGTTAAGCTTGATGAGGGCAAGCACCGTCTGCCCTTTGTGCCACACAAAGTAGGCATTTAATTAGTGACTACTGAATGACCTTAAGAAAGCTGGGGGTGAGGGGAGGCCCTAAGACTTATGTCACTACCAAAGAAGGGCTGTCGACCAAAAGTACCTGTCAGGTACAAAGCATGAGCAAGGCTGACCCCCGCTAACAAGCACCCAGGAAAAATCCTTCCAGAAAATCCTTTGTACTCAGTAGTTCAAACATTTTGTCCTTTATCACGAAGTCACATGGGGAGATGGGGAGATGATAAAGCAGAACTATTAAGGAAGAAATAAACATTTCTTAACAATCAGCTTTACAGAATTTTATTGAAGATCTTCTAGTCAATATTTCTCTTGAAAAACTGACCTAAGGCCTATGGAAAAATCAGTTAGCTACACAGGCTTCACAGTCTGCAGAGGTCCTGGCATAAGGGCAAACTGCTGCCAAGTCCATTACAGAACCATCTAAGTTTTAGCACTACCATGAAGAGCCCTGGCATGCAGACCTGGGCCATGTGGGACAGGCCCAGGACCCTCTCTGGTCCTCAGGCTCTAAGGTCTCTAGCATGGTAAGAAGGACACTGGACTTGGAATTCAGAAGATATGAAGATGTTTAGCCTGGAGAAGCCTGGGAGGGTGTGCACAGAGGAGAGGTGGGGAGGGACATGTGACAGCAGTACTTAAGTACTGGAAGGACTGATATAGGGAAGAAGAATTAGACGTCTTATGTTTGGCTGCAGAGGGCAGAACCAGGAGTGACATTTTAGGTTTGAATTCAGGAAAAACTTCCTCACAATTAGAGCTGTCAAAAGGTGGCAGGCACAGCTTCAGGAGGTGGTCCTTGGCCCTTCACTGGGGCTCTTTGGGCAGAGAAGGATGACTCCCTGTTGGCCATGTTCCAGTGGGATTCCTCTTCACTGCCAAGTCCCTTTCAATTCTAAGAGCCTGTGGTTCTGGGAATCTTGGCTTCAATCCCTGTGAGCAATGGGCCCTGGGTCAGTGATGCTGCCTCTCTACACCTCAGACTCCTCACAGATAGTGGGGTCAATTATGATTACACTAGCTACCTGGAAGTACTGTGGTAAGGAAAGTAATTAAAGCACCCACCAATATTTAAGTTCTCATTCCGGGATGCCAGTCTAGCTTTCATAGCCTAAGAAGATAGCTCTTTTCCCCACACTTCAAAAACAAGTCAGCACCAAGAACTGATGCTGATGATCAAGTGAGGGAAAGAAAGTACAGACTAAAAGTGCTCTTTCTTTAAAATCCTGAAAGGTCCCAGACCACCAAATAGGCATAAAGAAAGACACACCTTCCCAGGAAGCTGTTGGGCACCACCAGTAGCCTGTAAATCGATCAAATTCTTCCTGGATGACAAAGGTAGCTACTCCTGCTGACTTGGGGTCCTCCAGGACACTGGACAAACCTGCAGAGGGAGAGTAATCAATATGCTTTTAATGAAAACCTGCTCAACCTGGGCCCAGGCCACTAGTTGTAGCAAACAGACATTGAAGACATGTTCCCTGCTCTCCAGGAGCTCACAATCCAGATGGGGAGAAAAATCAGTGAGTACTGCACAAGAAGAGGTCACTAAGTGTGCCCTGAAGGAAGACCAGACTAGAGGAAAGGCTGACCAAACAGGACTGCAGCAGTCCAGAAAGGGAGTGGGGAGCCCACTATGGACTGGAAGAATCTGAAGCAGGCAGCGGTTTTTTTGGGGTAGGGGGGCACTCTGGTGCCTCAGGGTGGACTGGAAGAGGCAGCAAGTGGGGTGGGATAAGGCAGGGAGAGTGTGGATGCTGACAGCCACAGTCTACATCCCCTGAGAACAATTACCAAAGACAACAGCTAAAGCAGTAAGGGAGATAGAGTATTTTTGAGGAGCCCATCCCCAAAGGCCTGAGCTCACCTTTATGACAGTACGTCATCCGTCTCTCTTCTCCAGTCTCAATATTCGCCACCCACAAATCATTGTTATTTATGAATGAGAAGAAGCAAGGGTCAGCAGGGCAGATCTTGGGATCCATCCGAGGCCCAGAACACTGAGTTTTGATTTCTAGTGGCTTCATGGGAGACACCTGAGGAGATACAATACAGTTAACAGACACTTATTAAGTACCTTCTATGGGCAGGAGCACAGATAGGCTAGGGGCCAGAGTGACAAAGATAAGTTCACAGTGACTAGAAGGGAAGAGACAGGTATACAAATCTCTCTGGTGTCAAAGTCTCAGATGAGAAGTCTGAGAGGGGGCAGTCAGGAGGAAAGAGGGTGGAAAATCAAGGAAATCTTAAAGAACAAACTAGCTCTAAAGCTGAGTCCAACAGGCAATAACAAGGGGGAAGGGAAGAGCCCCTGAAAACCAGTATGGGCAAAGTCTCAGAGACAGGAGATAGCATTTGGCTGGAATCAAAAGATAAGGAAGGGATCTTTCTGCCTTATCACCTACACACCTATCCAGCCTAGCTCAGAAAACTCACCATGAAGCCATTCTTGCCCCCATCTCGGCAATGAAAGAGGCTATTACTGGCCTGGAAGAGGAAGAGGCCACTTTCACTGTGGAAGTCATAGGAGGTGATACCAAACACACCTAGACGCTTCCGCTCCCTCAAGAGCTCTTCTTCCCGAGAGTACATGCCATGGTGCGGGGTAGCCTGAACACACACAAATGGAACAAGGATCCAGTGAGGCCTCGGTTGAACAGTGTCTGAGGCTTGTGACTGCACTATTAGCCTCTATCCCTTAACAGAGGTGACCCTGAACTCATAATGCCACCATGACCAAAAACATTCTGACAAAAACTATTTTACTAACAAAGTCAGGACTCCCTCATGACCTGGGGCAAGCAAATCCATTCCCTGGGTAGTGCCCAACATAGTCTCCTTTCATCAGCCCCACCACTAATTTTAACTTAAGAGACAAAGACTGTTACAACAGAGGAGAGCATGATGATGATGATAACAACTAGAGTTTATAGACCACTTGAAGGTTCACAGAGCACTTTACATTTATCATCTCATTTGTTCCTGACAATAACCCTGGGAGATTGATGCTGTATTATCTCCATTTTACATTTGAAGAAACTGATGCAGAGAGCAGTGGAGCCTTGCCCAGGGTCACCCAAATAATCTTGTGTCTGAGGCTGCACCCCTGAAATCAGGTGCTCCTGGTCAGAGCTCAGGCCCAGCCTTCTTCACTGTGTCAGCATGGCCTGCAACAGCGGCTGGAGGCCTGGAGTTAGAGTTCAAAGACCTGTGTCTAGCTGTGTTTAGCTCTCTACTATAGCTGTGATGATAAGAAAGTTACTTAAGCTTCCTGGGCCTCAGTTTCTTTATCTGTCAAACAGGGATAATTATCACCGTTTTTCCCTCATGGGGTTGTTGGGAGGCTCGAATGAAAGCATGTACATCAGGGGATTTGCAAACTTTTAGAGTCCTATATCAATATTAGTTATTAACACAAAGAAAGCATTGTGTAAGGTTTAAGGGGGAAAGGAGCAATCAAGAATAGGTTTGCAGAACAGCTGGCCTTTGAGTCAGACTTGGGAAAGGATCAGGAATGCAACAAAGAAGGAAAAGGAGGAGATTTGGGGCCCAGGGAAGAGCATAAGCAAAGGCAAGGAAGAAAGCGAGTACCAGGGAGATGTGTGGACACAGAGCATAGCAGTGAGAGCAGCATGTGTGGAGGGGGTATTAGGAAAAGAAGCTGGAAGTCAGGGGGGAGGGGAGTCAGACTGTGGAGGGCCTTATATGTGAAGGTGGAGCTCATTTTAGTTGCCAGGCAAGAGGCAGCCACTGGAGATGTACCCTACAGGAGGCTGGCCCACTAGGTGGTCATAAGAAAAGGTTTCTGCAGCAGGCCACACTGCCTTTCTCACATTCCCTCATCCTTCCCCTGCCTCCTCCCATCCTGTCAAGGGCTGGAGAGGGAGGTTCTTCCTTGCACTAAAAATAAGAACCCAAGACCCTACCCCAAAACACTCTTCCTGTTTGGTAAAAGCAATGGCCTGTTCAAATTCAGAACTATCTCCCTCCCAGGAGACACAGGCTGCCAAGGCCATTAATTATTAGCCAGCCTCGATAAAAGGGCTTCAACACCACTTTCCCTCAACCCACTGGTATTGCATTTAAAAGGAGAAGTAGATGCTTCTGATTTTTTATCAAGAGCACACACTGTGACATATGGGCAGATTGGGGGGGGGGAGGGGAGTTTCACAATCATTCTCCACCTGGTTTATATTAACGATGGCAGAATCCCAGAATCTCACAATTAGAAGGGGCCTTGGGGCCATGTAGTCCAAACCATCACCCTAACAACTCCCACCATACCACCCAAGGAGGAGTCATCCAGCTCACGTCCCAGAAGCCCTCCACTGTGGAGCCCACTGAGGCCCTTCCTGAGGCAGTCCACTCTACTCTCATCTTAAGAAAGGTTTCCCTGACACCAAGCTTATATCAGCCTCTTTGCAACTTGTACTCAGTGTTCATTCTGCCCTCAGGAGCCAATCAGACTAAGTCTAGTCCCTCTTTCAGAGGGCAGACCTCCATGACCTCCCTAAGTCTTTCCTTCTCCAGGTTAAACAGCCCCGGTCCTTCAACCAATTCTCAGATGACAATAACCAGAGACCGTTTATCACCCTGCATGCCTTCCTCTGGACACTCTCCAGCTTATTAATGCCCTTCCCACAATGCAGTACCCAGACATAGATACAGTGCTCCAGATGTGATCTCATCAGAGCAGAGGATGGCAGGACTGTCATTAATTTCTTGAACCCTATGTCTCTTAATGCAGTCTAAGATGACATTAGCTTTTATCAGGCCATCTCAGAGTACCAATAAGGCATAGGACTGGAGTCTCCTAAGATCCCCAGGCTCTTTTTCAGTGGATATCCTTATTAAATTGGCTCTTTACCCAATCTGATCCAATGTTTTTCTCCCCCCCCCCCACTTAATAGTATTTTATTTTTTCCAATTACATGGAAAGATAGTTTTCAACACTCACTTTTATAAGATTGAATTATAATTTTTTTCTCCCTCCCCCCCCTCATTCCCTTACCCCTTCCCCCCTCCCCAAGATGGCAAGCAATCTGATATAGGCTCCACATGTACAAACATATTAAACCTAAATAGGAAAAATAATAAACAGGAAATCCACATTAGTTATGTTGTGAGAGAAGAATCAGAACAAAAGGGGAAAACCATGAGAAGGAAAAAAAAAAGAGAGAGCAAACAGTCTGCTTCGATCTGCATTCAGACTCCACAGTTCTTCCTCTGGCTGTAGACAGCATCTTCCCTTGTGAGTCTTCTGGAATTGTCTGATCCCTGCACTGCTGAGAAGAGTTAACTGACCCAACATTCTGAGCCAGATGGATCTTTGCAGGAACTGGCTGCCATCCAATGTGCCAGTTTTCCCTCCTGACTTGGTGTCTCCTGTGAACGCAATCAACATGCTCCCTATGCTTTTATCCATATCAGGGAGAAAAACAGGAAAATATCATAGATTTCTTCAGTGCTGCCCTGGAGACTTCCTTCTAAGGGGACATCAAACTGTATGAGATCTCACCATTCAACCAAATCCAAATTCGTTTATGATTGTACTCCTGCCTAGTCACCATCTCTCCATCTTGTCTACAGGAACAACACTACTTTTTGTGGCAGCAGAGAATTACAAACAAAGTCAAAGTCCGACGATTAGGCAATAGATAAGAAACTGGGGTGTATGGAGTAATGAAGTATTACTAAATCCTAAAAAATAACAAGAATGCAAAAAAACATGGGAAGAACCATATGAGCTGACTGAAAATAAGTTATGCAAAACCAGAAAAATATACAATAACACATACAGCAATGCAAATGGAAAAATCAAAAAACCAAAACTGAACGCCATGTAATTACAACGATCTAGCTTGTCCCCAAAGAGGAATCGAGACGCTGCATATCCTGCACAGGAGGGGGCCTACGGATGTGGAACATTACATACAATGTTAGACGCAGTTTATGTGCCGACTGATTTTACTGAACTGCTTCTCTTTCTTTTTTTAATGGCTGTTATAAGAGGCTGGAAAGACGGCTTTCTGGGTAGGGTAGTTAAGAGGAATATATTTAGAAATGAAAGTAACGTAAAAAAAATAAGATATCAATAAAAATAGCCTAAAAAAGAACACTGTGAGAGATGTTATTGCTAAAATCTAGGTATGATGTCTCTATGTCGTTCCCCTGATTCACCAGGTTAGTAAACCTGTCAAAAAGGAAATTAGACAGTTTTGTTTAAGTGCCTCTCAAGGGTGCCTGTGCATGTAAGTGTCATCTGACAAGACGACAGCCTGAAGTCCACCAAAATTCAGTCTTCCCCACAGATACAAGCATTCTTAAGAGTGCTAGCACCAGAAGGGCCCTTATGCAGAACCATAACACACTCTGTTATTAAATGCTAGGTACCACCAAGGCCATAACTCAACCCAACTCTATCCCTATCCAGTCAAGTTCAGTTCAAGCAGATGCCAAGCCGACTATCTTCCGTAAGCAGTCTGAGAGGAACACAGATGAACCTCCCTCTTCCAGCCAAACAGTCCCTCCCAGATGGCCTGGCAGATTATGCCTGGACCAGGTCTAGGGTGGCACAGGAAGCACTCCATCTCACCTGAAAATGATCCAGCATCTGTTTCCATGATAACAGCAGCAGGGCCTCTTTGCGTACCTTTTTGGGAATTTCTGAGTAAAGGAGAGAATTCTCACGGCTGCCATAAGGCATTCCTAGGGAAACAAAAAAGAAATCCATGGCACCAGGCCCTGGGAAAGGCAGCGACTGTTCAAACATACTGACCCAGAAATGGGAAGGTGTGGCTAGACAACAGTTCCTGCGAAAAAGATCTGGGGGACTTTAGTGGCTGCAAGTTTGACTTCAATCAGCAATGTAATGTGGCAGCCAAAATCACTAACACGGTCTTGGGCTACAGTGAGAGCTTCTCATTCAACAAGGAACACAACAGTATAGATGGAAAGAACAACCACAAAACAATGGTCTGAATGCAGACCAAGCTCGGCCCCCCTAAAGGAGATATGAGCTATCACTTTCCCCTTCTCTTTGCAAAGGTAGAGGACTACTGGGACGGAACGCTACACTATAATGTCAGGCTTCTTCTGATGTGTTGGCCAGTTTTAAGAAACTTGGTCTATCTCTGGAATTAAAGCTATCAGAGAAGCATTCAGCCCGGATGGTGAAGGGAGTATCACCAGGCCATCTGGGGACCAACTGAAAGAACTAAAGGGATTTAACTGGTGAGAGAGACTTATGGAAGACAAGGACAGTATATGAGGAATGGTGACAGAGAACATGCCTTATGCTTGTTCTGTTTGGCCCCACAGGAGGAAGTTTTAGATAGGTAGATTTGGGCTCCCTGTTAGGAAAAAACTTCCTCATCAATGAGAATGATGCTGCCTTGGGAAGCGCTCAATAATAGGTGACCAGGCAGCTACTTACTGGGATGCTGTCAAGGCAACTGCCTTCTGACAGATGCCCTCGGAGGTTCTAGCCAGGGACAAACACGAGGAAATGCTGACAGACGCAGTCTAATGCAACACACATCTATGGTTATCGACAGCCTGGCAGAGGAGGAGATTGCCGCCAGTGCAGCAAGATTCAGAGGCAGGAGATGTAGTGACCTGGGGGACTTTGGCCAGGGCCCCTCTCTCAGTAATCAGGCATGGAGCTCCAGCCTGCAGCCATAAATCCATCCCATGGTGGGCAAGTCTAGAGGACTCATGATGTGGCCACTAGTTGTCCAGTCTGAAATGCTAACAGCTGGAAGTAACCCCATTACCCAGGCTGCCTTTCCACCTAACAAAGGTGAGTATCCAGGGCTAGAGGGGTCCTTCTAAGTCATTTACCTCCCAGATAGGTTCCACTTTCCCCCACAGGCCCAAATGTTCTGGCTCTTCTGTATTAGGTTTCTAGGACTTGAGTAAGTGCCAGTATCTCCTCCACCACAGAATCCTTTCCTGGCTCTGCCGTGCCTAGACTATTTCAGTTTCATTCTCTCAGAGCTAGAAAGGACCTTAACAAGCTGTCAAGTCCAAGCCTCTCATTTTACAAATTAGGAATCTTAAGCCAAAGGGGTCAAGTGATCTGCCTAAGGTCACACAGGCAGCAAATAGCCAAGACAAGGCTTGAACCCAGGTCTTCTGGCTCCAAGCCCAGAGTGCTCTCCCACACAGAGAAACACATCTCATTACCAGGCCCAACCTCCACTGTGGTCCCCAGGGCCCTGGAGGAACACTGGGAGCTCTCTGAGCAAGTGAGACAGGCAACCTTTCCCCAGACTCTTCTTTTTTGTTTTTGTTTTTGCTAAGCATTTGGGGTTAAGCTGCTCAGGGTCACGCAGCTAGTTAAGTGTCTGAGACAGGATTTGAACTCAAATCCTCCTGACTCCAAGGCCGGTACTCTGTCTATTGTGCCACCTAGCTGACCCAGCCTCTTCTAAGGAACTTCTTCCAGGAACCATCAGGTTCTTGGCCTTGATCTAGGAAGGAGTAATGACTGCCCACCTGTCATGGCTCATCAGGGGATGATGACCCAACACCTTGACAAGAGAAGAACTGTGGTATCAAGGATAATATTCCTTCAAAGTCAAGGGAAGAGAAGTGGCCCAAAGGAAAGAAGCCTAGATCTAGAGTCAAAAAAACCTGAGATCTAGGCCTGGCTCTACTACAACTCTACCGAAATTCCCTATCTTGCTCTCTCAAACCCACTCTTCCTACCTCAAGGGGATTTTGTATGGGAAGTCCTTGGAAATCTGCAGTTGCCCTAGGAAGGTGAGCAATTAGTAAGAAGGCTATAGCCCTGGCCTCTAAGGACACAAAAAGGGGTGCTGTGAGGGTAAAGTGGAATCAGCTCTGGACTCATAAGGCCTGGGTTTTAGTCCCAGCTTTGTTGCTGACTCGCAGATCTTGGGCAAGTTCCTAAGCCTTGGGGACTCAAGTTTCCTCACCTATAAAAAAAAATTAATAAAAGGGTTGGACTAGGTAAACTCTAACTCCCCATCCCTTCCAGCTCTGACATTTTGTAATGTGTAATCTTGTGGGGAAGGGGAAAAATAAATCTGCAGAGCAGCAGACTGGGCAGTCTCCAGGAAGCCTCTTCTTTGGGAGAAGCAGGATATGCTTGGGCCCAAGGTCTGCTGTGACCAAAGTAATGACTCAGGGAGGTGGCTCCAGCCAACTAGTGATTTAAAAAAAAAAAAAGCCTCTCCCATACACACACTCAGCCCTACCTGACCTGACCATCATAAAAGCACACAGGGTCTACCCTACACTCTCTCCCCCTTCTTCTACACCCCCCACCAACAGATCGCAGGATGTTCCTAGGGCAACTTCTTTTCCCCTCTAAGGTTCCCAGGTTGTTTGCAGGTGACACCAGACTAGGCGGGATCAGGGCTTGCGTTCCCCTGACAGAGCCAGTGGTCATCTCCAAGTCATAATGAGGCACTGAGAGAAGTTTGCAGAGGAGGAATGCAGGGTATGAAAACAAGACTAGGGGTCCAATGATCTTAACGGGCTACAACAAGAAGCCGAATCTAACAAAATTAAATTTAATAGTCATGACTGTATTTGTGCAACTGATTTTACTGAACTAAAGTACAGGTGTTTACATTTCAATACTTCAAAGAAACTTGAAATGGAAAAACCTGGAACCTGGTTCAATGAAATCAGCCATAGAAATATAGGATGAGGGAGCCAGGGCCAGAGACAGTTAATGAGAAACGGACCTGGGGGTTTGAGTGGACTGTCAGCTTGATGTGAGTCAAGAGTGTGACAGAGCAGCTACAAAAGTTGATTTTCTGACATGAGACTGCATTAAAAGAAGCAGTGTCCAGAACTGGAAAGGTAAGAGCTCTATTGTGCTCTATGCTAAATAGGACATGCCTATGATGCTGTCATTCCTGAATCATGGCACTCCAAAAGGAATGCAAGGAGAGGATCTAGAGAAAGGTAAGCAGGATGGTGAAAGACCCTGTTAGTGAAGGAGCTGAGGATGTCTAGCTGAGAGAAGGGAAGAATTAGAGGGAGACGTGATTATTACGTTCACATCCTTGCAGACCTGCCAGGAAACAGAGGGTAGAATTCGGAACAAAGAGGGCAGACCCAGGTTTGACATAAGGAAAGACTTGCTAACAGCCAAAGTCGTCCAAAAGTGTGATGAGCTGCCTGGGGAGGTGATCAGGGCCCCATCACTGGAGGTCTTCAAGTGGAAACTAAATTAGCACTTTCTAGGAAGAATATGAAAGAGATTCCTGTTCAGGTATGAGTTGGACCAAATGACAATGAGGCCCCTTCTGGTTCTAGAAGTCTAATTCTAGGGTTATTTTAATCTGATTTCGCTTGGACAAAGTGTTGGGCTGGAGGCCAGACAGACTCATCTAGGAACTGTACCACTGGATTATACCACTACAGAGTCCATAACAGTTAACCTAACTCTAAGAAAAAAATTACTGCTACAGAGGGGGTTTTTCTGCTCCAACTAGCAAGAGTGATTGGACTTTTAAGAATCAGAGATTTAATAACCAGATTTACTTCTTGGCAACTCTTCACAGGAAATCGACTTGGTCAGATGCCGCCAAGCATATTGGTGATGGATAGGCGGCACGCAGGTATGGAGGCCATGTAGTGCTGACAGTGAACTGAATAGGACCTAGGCTGGGTCTCAGACTGTAACTTTAAGGAAGCTGATTCACTCATTTCTCCTCCTCCTCAGTAAAACAGGTACAATAATACTTGTACTACCTACCTCGCAGAGTCATTATGAGTAAAGTATTGTTACAGTTGTTTTGTTGTTGTTGTTAGGGACTGATAAGAGAAAGGGTGTGGAAGCCTGGCTTACCGAGGTAATAAAGGCGGTGAGAGTGAGGGCCTGACTCATCTGTCTTCTGGACAAATTGGAAGTCATGTGGGGCCTTGTTCACTATCATGCCTGAATACTTCCTGCTGCTGTGAATGATGTCCCGTAGCCCATCCCACGAGTGCTTCTCCACCTGGAAGGGCGAGGAGGGGTCCTCCATCTCCACCACATCAGGCCTCTCAGGCAGTACATCCACAGTGGTCATCCTTTCTTCCCCCTCAGAGATGAGTGAGAAACTACATGGAAGATGATAGGGGTGAAAAAAAAGGGGGGGAGATGAAAAGGGTGTTACAAGCAGAAGCGTGGTAACCCATAAGACCCCCTGAGGACTGAAGCCAGTCCTGACCAGTCAACCCAGTAGAAATCTTTACAAAGACTACCCCCAATGAAACTAAAAGTGATAGCATTTAGTAAATGGGAGAACCAACATACTCTCCAGCCCTTTACCAATTCCTGAACCACTATATTACTCATACCCACCGGTAGCTCCAGCATCTTGAAAGCCAGAAAAACAAAATCTCTATCTCCAGTTCAGTTTGACAAGAATTAATAAAATATGTACTATGTGGAAGGCCCTGTGTTTGGCACTGGAGATACAAATGTGAAAAATGACACTTTAAACTCCTTGAGGACAGGGTTAAATGGCAATTAACATGTACAAGTATCATCCAAGAAACAGAGAGGATAAAATCTATGTAGCCAAGAATAGATGGAATGCAGGAAATTGGGAAAAACCTGTCATAGATAATCTCTCAGACAGGATGTGACTGGGTTTGAATACTGCTCTGGCACAGGAAATGATGAGCTGGTCTACTTAAGAAAACATGGAAAGACTTGGGACCTATGAAAGAAGACGCCATCCACCTTCAGAAACATAGATAACAGGTGGGAATAAGCACAGGACGGTTTTACATACATATGTATGAGTGCATATATGTGCATGTTTATAGATATCTATGTATATATCTCTCCACATTTAACTGTAGCCTTCTTTAGGATGGGGGGGGAGGGGAAAAATCAAGTAAAAAGTACACAGCAGAGAACAAAAGAAAACCACCAAGAAAGCAAAGAAAAGCTAGGCAGCTTTGAAAACAAGGTGCCTTGTTAACCATCATACCTGAATATTTATTATATAGGCTTTTATTTAGTATTTATTATATAGGTTTTCTTGAAATGGAAATTTATTGTTTTATAGTAAATTCTTTCCTATGATCTGCTGTGTGCATGACAATGTTTTTTTTTCCTTTTCTCATTGTGGATTTAAGTTTAAAATTTTTAAAATTTATTTAAAAACAAAACAAAACAAAATAAAACAGTGAGACAGAGTAAAGGAAAGCCAGACAAAATTTGAAAAAATTTAAGGAGGATCATACTGGCAAAAATGAAAAAAAGGAAAACAACAACTATATAGGAACAACAGGCTATATAGGAAAACAGGCCCTCTAAAGCACTGTTGATGGACTTGTGAACTAGTTCAGCCATTATAGAAAGCAATCTGGAACTCTACCCTCAAAATCACTTAACTGCTCTATATCCTTCAGCCTGGAGATACCACTATCAGGCCTCAAAAACATCAAAGAAAAGGAGAAAAGGGCCCAGAAGTCCAAGAATATTTATAACAGCTCTTTTTGTTACAGTAAAGAACGGGGAACTAAGGGGGTGTCCGTCAATTGGGGAATGGCCAAACAAATCAATATTTCGATGTAAAAGGATATTACTGAATCATAACAAATGATGAAATGGTATCAAGCAAACCTGGGAAGACTAGTATGAACTAATTCAGAGTAAACTGAACAGAACCCAGACAACAATTTACACAATAACAACCACATTGTAAAGACAAACAACTCTGAGTAACTGAAGAACTCTGATCAATGCAACAGTCAGCCACGATTCTAAAGAATCAATGAAGAAGCATTGAACCCACCTCTTGACAAAGAAGTGATAGGTCAAGGTGCAGAATAAGAGATACATTTCTGGACATGCTCCACGCAAAGATTTATTTTGTTTGTCTATACAAATTTGTTAAAATGGGATGTTTTTTCTTTTTCAGTTGGGAGGGAGGTAGTGATAGGATTGTCCCCTTTACCCCCCATAAAAAGAGCATCAGTGAAGCATTTTTTAAAAATGCATAGAAGAGAACAGAAAGGAGGCCAAGAAGAAACAGACAGGCAGGACAACTTTGAAAGTTACATGTTGAATTTGTTATATACTTAGAGGGAAAAGCACGCTGGACAGGGTGATTTGCAATTTTCCATGCAATTCTTTCTCATCTCTTTTACATATGGAAATGCTTGTCTTGTTGGGGTTCAGAATTTATTTTAAATTAAATTTAAAAATAAAATTTAAGGAGGGAGAAATCAGTTTCAGCTGAGGTAGGAAGGGATGTGGGGGACAGAGGCTTCACTAAGAAAGCAGCATCTGAGCTGGGCCTCAAAAGAAAAGCCAGCAGCAGTGAGGAAGAAGCGTGATCCCAACTTGTGGACACAGGAGAAGGGAAGACAGTCATTCTGTTGGTTGAAATATAGAGCAGATGAAAGGAGGTTAATAAAATGATGCTGGAAAAAGAGGTTGGAACTAAACTTCAGAGAGTTTTAAAGTCAGACTAAGAATGGATTTTGTCCTCCTGGCAGTAGGGAGCCAATGAAGGTTTTTCGACAAGGGGAGGGGCATGGGTAGACCCCATGCATTGGCAAGGTTATTTTCACAGTCACAGAATCTTAGAGTGGAAAAGACCCTTGAGGGCATCTGGTCCAGCTGGTCCCTACAGTATGAATCACCTCTAGGCCGCCACCACCAAGTGGGCATCCAGCCTCTGCTTGAACATCTCCAAAAATGAATGGGAAATTCCCACCCCCACAAAGTAGCCTAGTCCATTTTCTAGGGGCCTTTCTTGTCCAAATAGTCCTCCTTATGCTGAACCAAAAACATACTCCTCTGTACTGCCCCTTCATTGCTCCTCGTTCTGGGTAAACTGGGTCATTCACAGCAGTGTTTGGACTGACTTTTAAACAAATATTTGTCTGCCCAGGGCAGCAGTGCACTGCTGACTGAGAAGGGTAAGAATGAAGAGAAGGAAGATGCTTTACTCTCCAAGGGGAGTGTCATGGCCAAAGCATGTGGTAGCAGCAGTGTGACAGCTAACCCCTGGGTACATGGAAGCTACAGCTGCTCCCCTAGGTGGGAGGAAGAGTGGGGTGTCCACTGAAGCAACAGCATGCTGAGTTACTGCCTCAGCCTGCTTTACTAGCTCTTACTGAACATTTTCCTGTAACCCTAAACACCTACAGAGAGCCACCAGGGCCACTTTTTAGAGGGCGAGGTGTCACCTGCAAGGTATTATGCCAATGTCAAAGGTATGGAGGTCATAGCTTGATTCTGAATTCTATGACTCCATTTACTACTAGGCAGAGCCCAGGAAGGTTCTGTGCAGTTCAGTGAGAGCACAGAGGGAGATGAAAATAATCTCACTGTCCCTCTTTCCTCTACCTGCTACTTGCTCAGAAAGCACACTTTGGATTTTTCAGTTCCTCTGGGAGAACAGCTTCTATTGCTGAAGTCAGTGTTCATTTGCAAGGAAGAACATTTGGAGCTAGGAAAGCATATACCACCTTGAACCTGTTGACCACTATTATATGCCCGGCAAGACAAGAGCAAAGGGTTTTTAAGATAAATAAGAAGCAGGGGCAGCTAGGTGGCGCAGTGAGTAAAGCACCAGCCCTGGAGTCGGGAGGACCTGAGTTCAAATCCAGCCTCAGACACTTGACACTTACTAGCTGTGTGACCTTGGGCAAGTCACTTAACCCCAATTGCCCTGCCTTCCCTCCCCCAAAAGCAAAAAAAAAAAAAAAAAAAGATAAATAAGAAGCAGACCTTTGTTGGTCACCACCACATTTAATTTTTGGAGCTTCCATTTGTAAGAGCTTTGACTTAAATATACAGCAAGGAAGTGTTTCCCATTTAAAGGGGAACTTGTCTGGACTGGAACTCTCACAATTACTCTCATTTGGCTGTGAGTTTCTCATCACCAGAGGGTAGACAACTGCTTGGCTACGTTTCCCAACCAACCAGTCAATAGCAAATTTTTACCAATATATACATCACCAAAAGTCCTTCCTTCTTCAAATGGCCTTTCTCCTGCTACCATGCTCATGTCATCCCCATCCTCTGCTATTCCAACATCCATGCTGTTCTAAGCTGTCACACCCAAGGTGTGGGGTATGATATGGTCTGGATTGGACAGGCAGGCGGCAAGTCGGACACTCTGGTCTACACTTGCTATTCTCACTTCCAAACTTCCCACTCACTTCTCAATTCCTTACAGTCTGGTTTCTGACCCCACCACTCACCTGAAAGGGTTTCCCTCAAGGTTCCCGAAGGTCTCAACTGCTAAATCCAGGGCTTTGCTCAGTCCTCTGCAGATTCTGACACTGTTGACCACCCTCTCCCTCCTAGATTCCATGACATTGCTCTCCAGGTGTCTCTGCCTACTGTCTGTCTGATCATCCAATCTCAGAGTTCCAGTGCAAAGTTATTCAGCACTTGCTCCCCATGCCTCATTGGCATGAGGGCTGCTCAGAGTTCTGCCCTGGGCATTCTTTTCTCACTCTACACCCTCGCTCTTACAGATTTCTTCAGCTCCCGTGGGTTCAAATAACTTCTTCATGCAGATGACTTCCAAATCTCTAGTCACAGACCTGTAGACACACCTCCTTCAGTCCATCACCAACGGCCTCCTTGATAAACTCTTTCAAGCTTGTCATCCCCTCCAACCCCCATCCAACCCACCCCTCCTCTAAACATCCCTCAGGCCTCAGCACACCATCATCCTTGCAGTCACCCAGGTCTGTGACCTAGATTCTCTCGTCCTAGACTCTCCCGTCCCTCACCTCCCATATCTGATCAGGTGCCAAATCTTACTGATTTTACTTCTATGACATCTTTCGCATCTGTTTCCTTCTCTCCATTCACCTAGCTACCACCCTAGCAGAACAGTAAAGAATAAGTGGACAGCATGCTAGTCCTGAAGTCAGGAAAACAGTGGTTCAAATCCCACTTCTGACTTCTGCTTCCATGACAACTCTAAGTCCCTCATCCTCTCTGGGCCTCAATTTGCTCATCTGGAAAGTGAGGCTGCCAGTTGTGGGACTCAAAGATAATGTACATCAAGTGTACACTTACAAACTAGAGTTGTAAATGTCAGATAGTATTATTAGCTCAGGCCTTCATCAACTCTGGCCTAGACTACGGTAACAACCCCACAATCGGCCTCCTTGCTTATAGTCTCTCCCTTCTTCAGTCAATTCTCCAAAAGCCCAAAATAATCTTCTTAAGGCACAGGTCTGACCATGTTCTTCCCTTTTCAAAACTCTTCAATGCCTCTCTACCTCCTAAGGCTAGCGGACCAATGCACTGGTCTGGCATTGAAAGCCTTTTCCCAACCTGCCTCCCACTAGCCTTCCAGCCATATTTCATACCCCTCTTCAGTCAAACTAGATGACTAGCTGTTTCTCAAAGTTGAAGCCCCATCTCCCACTTCCATGTATCTGCTCAAGACATTCCCCAAATTTGTCATGTATTCTCTATTTATCCCTATGTCTCAGAATGTCTTTGAGATTTCCTTCAGGTGCCACCTGAAAGCTCCATGAAGCCTTCTCTCACTCCCCACCCAGGTCCTTGATTCTGCTTGTCTGTGTACATCTACAGCTTCCTTTCCACTGCTGCCTCCCAAAAGAGTGAAAGCTCTTTAATGGCAAAGCATGCCCATTAGAGTGCTTTGAGAGTAGCCAGTGCTTAATGCCCATCAAGTTGAATTAAAAGGGATTGAACCTACTGCCTTGGGTTTAAAATCCTGTATTCTTTCCACTAAACCATACAGCACCCATTTCTTTCTGTGGGTCTTCGGATCACAGGATCATAGAGTCAGGGCTAGAAGGAAGTCTGGATGCCACTAAGTCCAACCCCTCATTTTATAGATGAGGAAACTGAGGTGACTGACCCAGACTCAGAGCTCATGAGCACCCAGCACTCGGGCTACTGTGCTGGCTCCATTCTGCAAGCAAGCCCCTCCACCCCTGACCCTGTGGCACAGCACTGCTCCGGGTCACTTCCCTGTCTATCATCACCTCTCGTCAGCTCCCATTTTCTAAAGAGGGATGGAGCAGGGGAGGAACACGGAGGCAGGGAAGGATTTCTCACAGACTTGGATATCCTAGTTTACTGATGAAGCACGTAAAAAGACCACATCACATTTGTACTGAGCAGTATGATCATGGAGCACTTTCACAAACGTTATCTCATTTGAGTTTCATGCCACCCTCGGAAGAGCCACAAAGCAGGAATTACTGTCGCTATTTTACAGAGGCAGAAACTCAGGCCAAAGCAGGGGAAGTCCAACCCAAGGCAACAAGCACTTATTAAGTGCCTACTATATACAAGGCACTGTACTTGGGCCTGGGGGTACAAATACAAAATAAAAAAGCTCCCAACCTCAAGGAGCTTACATTCCACTAGAAGCTATCCAATATAATCAGTCAACAAACATTTATTAAACACCTACTAGGTGCTAAGTGCTGGGGATACAAAGAAAGGCAAAAAATAGCCCCTGTCCTCAGAAGCTCTCAATCTAATGAGGGAAGTAACATGTACAAAGAAGCTCTAGACAGGATAAATAGGAAATAAGAGGAAAGCCACTAGCACTAAGGTGGAATGGAAAAGGCTCCCTGTAGAAGGTGAGATCTTAGCTGGGACTTGAAGGAAGCCAGAGAAGCCAGGAGGAGGAGATGAAGGTATAGCATATAAACAGATAAGCACATAAAACAATTTCAAGACAGTGATAACAAGGGGATGAGGAAAGGTTTTCTGAGGATGTCAGCATATAAGCTGAGCCTTGAAGGAAACTAAGGATTTTAAGAAGCAGAAGGACAGATGGAGTGAATTCTAGAACAAGGGGAAGAGGTCTGTGTAAAGCCCAGAAGTGAGAGATGGAACGCCATGTATGAAGAACAGCAAGAAGGCCAGTCCGGCTGGACCGAAGAATATGTGAGGTCATTTGTAAGGCTGGAAAGGTAGGCTGGTGTCAGGTTGTGAAGAGCTTTAAATGCCCAGAGAAATTTATATTTGATCCTAGAGGTAAGAACACATGGATGACCAAGGAGAGATGATGTCTTATCTGCCTCTACCACAGACATAGGATTAAAGCAAGAGGCAGGAAAGTCTCTGATCTTATTCCCACTTCTTATTCCCTTGTTTTGGCAAGAGCTTCAGAAAGAAGCAACACAGGAACACCGAACAGAAGCACCCTTAGGGATTGACTGGTCTAATTCTACAGGTGAGGAAACCAAGGCCCCCTAAAGTAAATGGTTTGCCTAAGGTCCCAATTAGGTAGTGAACAGCAGAACCAAGGCTGGAACTCATACCTCATATCGTGTTGCCCTGGCACATGTGTCAAGAAGTGCCCATCTGGCTACCCCGGGCTTACCCTCTACTTCTAGCTGGACTTCAGTACTCTCCAAGAATTAGCCCCTGACAGCCTCTCTAGCCCCAGTCTCAGTCACAAATATAGAAGAACAACATCAGCGACTCTCAAAAACCAAGCCTAGACTCCATCCTCTAGATACATTGACTAAAAAGCCACAAGCTCAAGCATAGGAGGCAAAAAGAGAGAAAATACTTTTGAGTCAGACGTCTGCAGATGGAACATGGAACGAAACCACAGTCAAGAAGACAACGGAGAATGTGATGAGACATCTGGCAAAACTTCCAGGAACCTTCAAAGATGATGCCAGATGTCCCAGCCAGCCAGCCCTGCTCTCCCATCCAGGCAAGAGTCGGTCTGGCAAAGCAACATATCCCTTGCCTTCCAAAACGCAAAAGACTTTTTTTTAAAGTCACCCACTACCTACTGGGAATACAGCAGGAAGTTGAGACAGGTAAGTGAACAACTGTACCTTTAAGAACAGGTCTATAATAGCTTCTCTCCACGCCCATCCCCATGAAGCCTACTTAGCTCACAATTTGGAGAGTTTGCACAGCTTGAGAAATTCAAGAAGACTGGGGCAAACTAATGTACAATTCCACCTACGCATTCTTTCTGCCAATCAGGGTAGCGCCTTCAAAGGTGGTGATGTCATCGAACAAACAACCACACACCACTCAAGAAAGTAATTTCCAAGGCTAGGTCAGATTTCAGTGCCCTCGGTCTATCTGGGTCCTTTGATAACTCAACTTTCGCCTATTTGAGCATCCACTCAACTTCCAGAGCTTCCTTTTAAAGAGCAAAGGTGACCCAGGTACGTGAGCTAAGAAGACATCTAGATGATTATCACTGGCTATAACCCACTGAACACTCAGTCCACAGCAGAGGAAGAAGGGAGGGAGATTGAAGTCCAGCAGGGCATTCATTATCTTCCTGGGTGTGCGAAGTATTATCCAGCCTCAGAATTCTAGAAAGGAGGGAGGAGGGTGTCTGGCAATGGAATTCCAAAAGGAGAGTCCCAGGAACAAAGGTCCATGGCTGCAGATTACACCAGGCCCAAGATGGGCTCAGCATCCCTAGGGAAATCTTTCCTTTATCTCTACCAACAAAAGCTGTTCCTCTGCTCCTTCCACCTAATTTAGTCCTCAGAAATGGTTTTTAGCCTATAATGATAATGATACATAAAAATGATACATATTTAAATTAAGACGAGACCAATCAACATCTCCAGCTATCACAATCCTGCAAAAGTATCTATACCAGGAACCCATCTAGTCTTTGCATCGACCAACGAGATAATCCTTTTCATTTTTTAAGGACCAGGATTGTGACTGGTCTTTTTGGGAAGAAGGAACTCCAAGTGATGAAACTCCTTCTCTCAATGCAGATTTATAGCTCCTCTGCAAGTAAGTCTTAGAAAATTGCCTGGGACACTACCAGAAGGGGGGGTTGCAGGAGAGCGAGACGAGAACCCAGGTCTTCTTGCCTTTGTGACCCGTCCTTTTATCTATTCAGCAGCGATGCCTCTAAGCATTTTTCCCCCAAAACCATTTCCTCCAGCTCCAGCACTGGCAGAGGCTGGGAAAGGACTCCCCATACATCACAAACCAAGTCTCTCCCTCCTCCCCTCCTTCCCAATGAATCTGCAGATGGGCTTCAATGAAATAGGAAGCAGCCAGATTCTCACAGATCTCAATCAAGAGCTGAGCAGTACTAACAGAAAGCACAAAAGGGTGTGGAGTCAGAAGACTGGGCTTTGAACCCTGGTTCTGCCTGTGGGTAACTCAGTTTCCTCACCTGAAATATGAAGGGATTGGGCTAGATGCTCTCTAAGGTTCCTCCTAGCTCTCAGAGTTTGGATCCTATGACTGACTGGTACCAAATGCTTCAACAGGCTGATAATAGCAAACACTTTTGGGCACAAAGCAGAGCTCCATGGGGCAACATTCCCCCCAAAGCTCAGTGGGTTTGCTAAGCACTGGTGGGGTGAGGTTAAGAATTGGAATTGTGGAATGTTCCGCCACTCTGGCAGCCTCAGCACCCAGTATAAATGTACAAGATACTCCATACATAGTGTCTTATACACAACAGGTACATCGTAATTTTTTCCTGAACTGAATGCAATTTGCCATGAAAAGTTCTGGGCCAGTCTAATGGAGACAGCCAGTGAGGACCAATAACAAACTCCCCACCTAACCCCCCCACCCAGGTGTAATTCAACAGGCATTTTTTAAGGACCTCCTGGGTACCAGGGATGCAACCACAAAGTGTCACAGTCCTGACCTCTCAGAACTCACAAGCTACTTGGGCTGGGCCAGGTAAGAGGCACAGGAACACAGGCATACAGATTGAGGCCTGGCAGGACCTCAGGGGCCACCTAGTCCAAATCCCCTCATTTGAGGCAGAACGAGGCCAGTGGAGCAGCAAGGCAGGCCAAGCAGCAAAGATGGGGGTAACACAATGGGACCATGGGCATGCCCAGCTGGCCTCTTTCTCCCTTTTTACTCTGTTGTCTCCAATCCTCGGGTATATTTTGATATTTTCACCATCTGATCCAGCAAAAGGAGCCCTGTACTGGGAATCAGAAGACCCATGTTCTGACCCCAGGTCCACCACCCCCTAAAGCATATGACTATGAGCAATTTCCTTTTCTCTAGGGGTCTCTTCATCTGTACAATAGGGGGAGAGGAGTAAGAATGAGATGGTTCCCCAGATCCCTTCCAGCTTTGACCATCAGTGAAATTCACAGACAAAGAGCCAAGTTACCTTCTCCAACTTCCAGTGGTCTTGCTTTCCAGGCGCAACCTCTTTACCTTCCGCATTAACTACTCAGCAGGCTTCTGGCAGGATGGGAACCTAGAAAAGAAAGAGGCCAGATGTCAGGGGGATGACAATACCAGCAATGGCACCTAGAACTCCTCCATGTCTTTGTCTTCAGGCACTCATTTGGGTCTATTCAGGCCAATTTCTGAGGCAGTGCAACTCTGAAAGACTCTATGCCTGAAACACTATAAAACTCTGCCAAAACAAGTACGCCCCACAGAAGATAAGCATCTTTTCTCCGTGCAGTTTTCCCAGCCTCACATAACTCTGGGGTAGCAGTTAAGTGAGTAGCCCTTTCTTGGGATAAGGGAGAAACAAGGCTACCTGATATAGGCAGAATCAAAGCAAAGGACACATCCCATTGTCACAAAACCATTGCAGAGTTTAACATTTCTGGAGCCTAGAGAAGTCAAGAGTGAGGAAAACACCCCAGAATGCATCTCGTCCAACCTGTACCACCTTTGCAACAGTTTCCAAAGAGGCAGTTCAGCCTCTGGAGAGCTCCAGGGAGGAAGAAACCTGTGTCCCCTGAGGCAGCCCAGCTCATTTTGGAGCAGTTTTCTTTGTTACGAAGTTTTCTCTTATGCAAGTCAACACTATCTTCTCTGTAACTTGCCCTCACTGGTCCCAGTGGCAGAATTCCAAGGGGACAAACCTAAGATCAGAGCATAGTCTCAGCCATGGTACCTACCACCTATATGTTCAGGAAGAGAAAGCACAAGAAGCACAAGGGAAGGAATAAACAAGGTTGCTCCTTTAAAATGCTGCTTTCATATAAAAACTCTTCTGAGGCAAAGGAATTAGAGTGGTGGACACAGCAATGGATCTGGAGTCAGAGTCCTTAGGAGTTTGAATCCTGGCTGTGTTGTTTATGATGGGTCGACAGAATGCCAGGCCTAAAATCAGGAAGACTCCTCTTCCTGAGTTCAAATCTGGCCTCAGACACTTACCATCTGTGTGACCCTGGGCAAGTCACTTAACCCTGTCTGCCTCAGTTCCTCAAAAGCTGGAGAAAGAGAAAATCCCAAATAGGGTCACCAAGAATCAGACATGACTGAAAATGCCTGAACACTACAATCTGCTGCTTCCTAAATGAACAAATCACAACCTTTCTGGGCCTCAATTTAAAAAAAATGAACTCTATAACATTCTCTTTCAATTCAAGACGATGAAAGTACTTATTAAGTACTTATGTGCAAGGTTCTGGGGATACGATGACAGAATAAAGAGCATGTCTTCATGGAGCTTACAACAATAACTTTATGTAACACTTTTAGATTTGCAAAGCACTTTACATACACTATCTCATGACACAGATAAGTACACAAGTGATTATCTGGGAAGTAAACAGAGACTTCCAGTTTTAAATCCTATGAACCATTCCAAATCACCCAAAGAAGCCATGGAGGCAGAGAGTGCATATGCAAACTTCCCTTGCTATTGAGTGCCCAAATAATTCCAACACCACTGATCTTCTAAAGCATCTAAATATCTTCCATTCCAACTACAACCAGGGGCCCCAGACGTGATTCAATAAATCTGTCAATAACTGGGCAGACTTGACAGCAGAGATGAGCTATCTGATCTCCTCCCTGGGGAATTCTCTGTATTCCTGGAGCTTTATGTGTTATTTCCCACCTGAAAAACTCTTCCAACTCTGAGTAGTACTTGTGGCTCACTGCCCTTCCCTCCAGTTCAACTTGGAGATGACAGTCTTGATTTACCCAGAAGTCACTCCAGGGATTTGGCAAACTTCTCCAAACTCACTACAGAATGAAAGACTTGTGATATTTAAACTTTAGCCTCGGCTCCTAAAAAGTCTTTGTAATGGGTGACTATGCCACAGTCCAAGTAAGATGTCAATGAGCGGCTGGCAGAGGGCTGGCTAGGACCAGCAAAGCCACCAAAGAGATGCTGGGGGATAGGAAAGATGAAAATCCTACAGCAACTAAGAATAGAAAAGTGACCCTCCCATCTAGAACTTGAAGGTGCAGTTTCTTTATAAAATAAAGAGATTAGATGATCTCTAAAACCCTTCTAAGCTCTAAGTTGTAACATCATAATAGGATCATAGATCTAGAGCTGGAAGGGAACCCAGAAGCTATCCAGTCCAACCCCCTCATTATACAAATGAGAAATTTTGAGGTCCAGATAGGTTAAGCTCAAGGTCATATATGAAGTAAGAATCCAAGGCAGGATATGAATTCAGATATTTGACTTCAAGGGAAGCTAGGTGGCACCATGAGTAGAGTTCTGGGCCTGGAGTGAGGAAGACTCATCATCCTGAGTTCAAATCCAGCCTCAGAAACCTACTAGCTGTGTGACCCTAGCCAAGTCACTTAACCTGGTTTGCCTCAGCTCATCTGGAGAAGGGAACCAAAACCACTCCAGTATCTTTCCCAAGAAAACCTGAAGAGTTAGACATGACTGAAGAACTACTTTGACTTCAGAGTAGGTGCTTTTTCCACTATATCACACTGCCTAGGGGCAGACAGATAGTACAGTGGTTAGAGTGCTGTGCCTGGAGTCAGGAAGACTCATCTTCCTGTGTGCAAATCTAGCCTCAGACACATAGCTGTGTGACCCTGGGCAAGTCATTTAACTGTTTGCCTCAGTTTCCTCATCTGGAAAATGAGCTGGAGAACAAAACAGCAAACTGCTCCAGTATCTTTACCAAGAAAATCCACGACTGAGCAACAACTTCACTTTTTCCATTATACCACATTCCCCCTCCCCCAAATCTTTTTAACTATGGAAGAGAGACAGGGAAAGATGAAGGCTTCGCGTGTGTTTTAGAAGGTTAAGAGGGAACCTGCTGTAAGGTCATCCCTGGAAGGGCTAGAGAGAGCACTGAAGAAAAGAGAAACTGAAAGGAAGACCCAGCCCCACAACATTAAACAGCCAGAGGGAGGAAGGCAAGAAGGCTTCCTAGCGCTGTAGTGGTCTGAGAAGGCGGCGGAGGCGGCGCATCGGTGTCTAAGCAGGGAGGCTCAACAACGGTGATGATGGTGGTGATAACAGCTGCCATTCAGAGAGCTCTTGATCTCAACTGGTCTTTACAACAATCCTGGGAGGCAAGGGCTCTTACGGTCCCCGTTCTAAGGAGGAGGAAACAAGAGCCCGGAGGGTTTAAGGGATTTTGCCCAGAGTCCCACGGCCAGATGGAGCCGGGAGGCAGGGGCAGGCCCTGGAAAAAAGAATGGGGACAAGAAGAAGAAAGGTGTGAAGGAGACAGGGAGGGAGGAGGAAGGTATCTGAGGGAAAGGATACTGGGAGGGTCAGAGAGGAGAGCTGTCATCCACGGGGAAGGGGGGCAAATTCACCGGTGGGATCTAGGGAGACTGCTACGGAGAGGTCAGACATTCACGCGGGGCGGGGGGGAGGGGAGACACATGGGAGCGTGACACATACGGAGATAGAGACACACACACACACAGGGAGGGGTCGTCCATCCCGGGGTGACTCAGAGGGAGAGGATCACCCACAGTCAGGGAAGGGCCTTACATAGAGGGGCGGGGGGGGGGGGCTCATATACCGAGGGGACACGCACACGGGCGGGGGGCGCCTTACACCCTGGAGGCCCACTGTGGGGGAGGGAGGGGGACACAGACAAGCCAGGTCCGGTCCAGGAAGGAAGGGGAGGCAGACACTCCCCGAGGGGAGGCCGGACCGGGCCGGCCCAGGCGGGAAGGGGAAGGGGAGGGGAAGGGTGCGGAAGGGAGGGGAGGTGGGGCCGGTCAGCTCCTCACCGCGGCGGGGCGGGGTCGGGGTCTCGGGCTCCAAATCGGGCTCCGGTTGGGGCTGGGGGGGGCGGCCTGGCGGCTCGTCACTCACACCCGCGGCTTCATGGCCCCGGCGAGCGGCCCCGGAAACGGCCGCGGAGGGCGGAGAGGGGAAGGTGGCGGACACGGGGAAACCCGGCGGCTCCAGACCTTTCACCCGGAAGTAGATCCTTCGAAGCGAGGGCATGGACCCCGGAGGGAGGGAAGACGGCACAGCCGCCCGGATGTGACTCGTGTAGTCCAGGGGGAGGAGCGAGAAGGAAAAAGAAGGAGCCAATTGGGTGATTCTCGGCAAGAGACAGAAGGGCATTAGCCACAGAGCCGCTGACTCGAGGACTACGGGGCGGGACGTCTTGTGGAATGCTGATGGGGGATTGGTTATCTTGGCTGTCTTACGAGCCTGCGGGCGGTTCGATCCCCAGCTGAGGCACGCCTTTTCCTTCTTATCTCAAATAAAATAGTGAGCAGTGGAATCCGTGACCCTCTTGTTAATTTATTAGAGTAATGTTATTGTAACAAAAAAGTTTTTGAAAGCATATTTTAGATATCAGCTCAACGCTCTACTTGCCCCCTCCCCCAAAACAAAGTGTTTCCGCCCGGGATCGAACCGAGGACCTTTCGCGTGTGAGGCGAACGTGATAACCGCTACACTACGGAAACCGATGCTTGAATGCTTTTCAGAAAATCCTAGAGATGGGGAGTGCGCCCCCGCAGGATTGGCCAATGCTTCTGAAGGAGTTTGCCCCTCCCTTTGTCCCTCTCCGTGTTCCAATCAGAGGACACCTGTGCACCTAGCCCCTCCCCCAGCAGTGCACACACGCGGAGTGAGGAGCCGGGAGACCTGTGTGCCAAACCTTGGTACACACACACACACGCGCGCGCACACACACACACTCTCTCTCTCTCTCTCTCTCTCTCTCTCTCTCTCTCTCTCTCTCTCTCTCTCTCTCTCTCTCTCTCTCCCTCTCCCTCTCCCTCTCCCCCTCCCCCTCCCCCTCCCCCTCCCTCCCTCCCTCTCTCTCTCTCTCTCTCTCTCTCTCTCTCTCTCTCTCTCTCTCTCTCTCTCTCTCTCTCTCTCTCTCCCTCTCTCCCTCTCTCTCTCCCTCATATGAAATGGGGAACCATGGACTGTGTGCCTGTAATACAAGGAAAATTAGGAACCCCTGAGTAACCTCTAGTTACTGACAAGCACCCCCAGAAAGAATGGACTCAGATATCTTTGGCGTTTAGCAAACCCCCTGGGACTCCATGACTCCACCAAGGAATCTCAATAGATAGGACCATCCCACTGAAGGATAACCTGGCAGACCCTTTCTAGCAGATATCCCTGGGGCTCCGTGGCTCCACCAAGGAATGTAAATGAGATTATCCCACTGGTACGATAACCTGACTGAATCTTTTGATCAGCCAGGACCTTTGTTCCTGTTTCCCTGCCCTGTACCCCCACATATCCTATATAAGCCAAGCCATCACCCCAAAACATGGCCATCGATTTGTGGTGCCGTACCCCAATGGCCACTGGCTAATAAATTCTCCACTTAAAACTTGTACTCTGTGGTGTGTCTCGCTCACTTCTGGTACAACATTTTGGAGGCCCCAGCGAGATGAGGCGGTATTTCATGTTACCACCCTGGAGACACACAAAGAATTCCAGACCTCAACAGGGAGTCTCTGCCCCCATCCACCTTCTCTCACTTCAGAGGGCCGGCCCCTGGGGATTTCTTTTCCTAGGACTCTGATGTGGAGTGATGGTCTTGGAGAATGGGCTCTTTGCTGACCTGTCCCTTTTCAGCCTACAGAGAATTCTGGTTTTCAGACCTCTAGAGGTAAGGTTTTTCTGGTTTGGTTTCTGGTTTGGGGCTAGCCATTTGGGTCTTTGTTGTCATGATAAACCCTGACGAGGCTGTGGTAGGGGGGCTGGAACGCCACCCTCCCTATTGGGGTGTGGGAAGATTGGGGTGTTTTCCTTGAAGAGGAAACCTGTTTTATTTTCTTTCCTCTGAGGGGACCTGCTTAGCCCCAGTTAACTCATGCCATTGGTTATCTGTTTTGTGTTGGGTGTGGGAAGATTGGGGTGTTTTCCTTGAAGAGGAAACCTGGTTTATTTTCTTTCCTCTGAGGGGACCTGCTTAGCCCCAGTTAACTCATGCTATTGGTTATCTGTTTTGTGTTAGGGTGTGGGAAGATTGGGGTGTTTTCCTTGAAGAGGGAACTTGGTTTATTTTCTTTCCTCTGAGGGGACCTGTTTAGCCTCCAGTTAACTCATGCTAATGGTTCTCTGTTTTGTGTTGAGGTGTGAGAGAGGTTGGGGGTCGTATCTTTGAGGAGGAAATCTTTCCTCTGAGGGGACCTGTTTAGCCTCCAATTTGATCCACGCCGTGTTTTTTGTTACGTTTTGAGTTTGTCTCTGTTTGTGTGTCTATGTCAAAATTGTGAAATGTCTATGTTTTGTTAAAAATCTGAAATGCAGGCAGCCAGAGATTTCAGGCTGCAACTAGGGAAACAAAGACTCTTTCCCCTTGTGGTTCTATGTATGGTTGACCTGGAATCACAACGGAAAAAGGGTTAAAATTTTGGCAAATTCTGGGTTTTAAATTGTTAGAAAGTTTGGAAATTGGTTAGTTGAATTTGGGAAGAAAGAACTCCTGAAATTGTAAATCCATTCCAGGAGCTCACACTTGCTGAAAACACCTCCTCCCAACGAATGCCTTCTGGCTAAAACCTCCATTAAAGTCTTCAGTGGGACTCTTGCATTTGTCTTAGTCCCGGATTACCTTAGATTCAAGTACAAAAGAGGTTTTTGGGAGTGAGCAAGGGGTGAAGTTTTACTTGAATTACAATCATTGAGATCTTTTCACTGGGGCTGCAGTAAAAGTTAGAGCAGTTAAATCAAACTCCTCTCCTCCCAGATCAGATTAGAAGAGAATGCAGGAGAACTGTAGGGAAAAACTTAAATCGCCCTCCCCACCGGGCAAAAGGAGGAGAGGGACAGAAATTCACAGACTGACAGTCAGTCCTGTGCCCCTGAGTACCTTTGTAGCCCCTCCTTGTGGTAAAGTTTAAAGGTAAAATTTGTGAAAGAGAGAGATAGAAAACCTGTATAAGGAATTTAGGGGGGTTGTAGAATAGCAGCTTGAGATTACCTGTCTAGTCAGGAGTCCATGTGCTCCTCTTGGCTGCCATGTGCTCCTGGCCTCACGCTTCCCCCACCCTCCCCCCCACCCTCCACATTGAAAGGTTATCAGAGCTGAAGCTAAAAGGAAACTTGTAAAGAAATAGGGCTGGTTAGTTAGTGCTTGGAAGGGTAGGCTCCTTGCCCTCAAGGGGCTGCCAGGCCCCACCTAGGGAGGGGCCCTTAGAAAACTAAAAGGGATTTTTTCCTGCTCTTAAGGACTTTATCTTCCTTGGGAGTCCGGAAAAAAAAAATCCTTTAGGCATTTTTGTATAAGATGAAGCTTGGAAAAAGTGGGTGCAAAAATTAAGTTTCTCTTTCATAAGTTCATTCATGGCCAGGCAAAAGTTCCTAATACCTGGGCCAGAGGTAGTGGTGCTGAAGAATATACAGCTAAATAAAGTGTATTTAAGATGTTAATGTATTAATATATGTGGTACACGTATTTATATATTAATGCATTAATATATAATATCAGAAGTAATAAGACCAACAATTCCTATATTGTATCTGGAAATGCAATTGATGTCATCTGAAATTTATTGTTTCTGTATTTCTAAAATTATACTGTATTTTAATTTGAGTTTGATATATGTGAATTGGATGCTTTTAAAGGATGTGATGAAAAGTTGGTAATTTTAAACTATCATATTTGGTTTAGAAACGTATCTACCTAGCCTGAAATGAGTGGTTCAAATTTTACATACATAATAATGTTTAGGGCATCGTTACATTTCTATAATATAAATTATTTTGTTAGAGTTGCATTAGGTTAAGAAGTTGGACAATTGCTGTAACCTAAGAATTTATTACCTCCAAGTTTTGTCTGGAAGTTCAGTTGAAATTGTTCTTGTTATAAATCAACTATTTTGTTAAAATGTGCTTTTATAAAGAGTAACCTTTTCTTTTTCAATGCAGAGAGTGTTGGGCCTTAGAAATTAAAATGTTACCACTAGTGGTTGTGAATCAGATTTGATTTGCTTATCCAACTCAGTTATGATCACTAGATCGGTAATTAATTGGAATCTGTTTCAAGTTTTAAATACATGATAATTGCTTGTGGTGTACTTATTTCTAAATTTGTTATTATATACAAATTGGTTAACATCGCATTACCTGTGCTGTTAGAGAATAATTTCTCTTATGATCTGGATGTTGTTAGATTAAGAATTGTACTTGATTAAGAAATTGAGGTTGTTAACTGAACCAAGGACATTTAGATATTCAATCTTGTGAAAGTTTTCAGGGTAGAGGGATTCCTATAGACAAAGCTTTTAAAAGTCCTGGTAAACTTTGTTATTGTAATAAAAGCTAATTTAATTGGGTCCATTACAACATCTTTTTGACTAAAGGATTTTGTGATATCTAGAAAATCTGTAATAACAAAGAATTGAGTTGTTAAAAAATATAGGGGTACCTTGAAAAATATAGGGGTATGATTTTCAAGCTTGTATCATCTAAAGATGTATTTATGTATGTTAATCTGGAGGTTTATGGACTAATTTGTGAATGAATCCAAATGTTTAAAGGTTATTTTGCTTTAAGAAGAGAAAATACTTTTGAAAAATGTTCTGTAAAATCTTTTTGTATAATTTTAGAAGGCCTGCTGAATTTCCACCTGTAAGCCAATTGGTTGCAGTTCAAACCTATTGTGAGTTCTCGGAGTTTCTGGGTAAGAACCTTATTACAATTATTAGAATCTATAGAAGCCTTGGGAGGGAGGTTGAAGGCCATTCAATGTCTCATTCAAGGTTCTTTTTTGAGTAAGGAGGTTTGAAACGACAGTCTGAATTCCTTACTCCTCCCCACCCTTAGTTTAGATAACAAGAAAAGAATTTCACCTTAGCCCACCTGTCAGAAGGGAAGGAAAGGGGAGGGGCAGCAATAAGAGGACAGTAGGGGTCAAGAAGCCTCCAACCTGACTTTTTAAAAAAAAAATGGATAAGATTAGACTAAGACTTGAGATGGGTTTGGCCTGGTAGTTTAATTAGTGAAGTCTGCCATCTGATGGAGAAGAACCCACCCTCAGGGGGAGACGAGATGGCAGATCTTTTTAATAAGTGTTCCCTTTTTTAGAATGAGTTATCACAAAAAACAAATCCCTTTTTTTTGTGTCTTTGTGTGTTTAAGAAGCTGGAATGGGATTCCAGTATACACAGTTATGACGATGAAAGTACTAACTTATGAGTTGTTTTGTCTTATGGTTGAAATGTAAAGAAGACTGAGTAATGGGTTTGAAAGATTTGGAAAGGTAAATTAAGGTTGAGGGAAAATAGGAAAGGCAGATAAGAAAGTTTGGGGACAAATGGGAGTTAGCTAAGCCTCTCCTGTCCCGAGAATGATAGTTTGAGATGGTCAAAGTAAGTTGGAGATGAGTGTGAGGAAGTATTTAGAAGATGGAAAAGTTATGTAGCTTGATTTGATAATTATTAGCTCAATAAAATTTGGGCAGTCTTATCTGAAGGATATTTATTTGCTATTTAAGATTTTTTGGGACTACAATTTAATATTGTCTTAAGCTCTGATTGCAGGACTAGGTCACATGAAGCCAGTAATGGCATGGCAGGCATTGCAAGCTGAGAACTTGAAAGGTCTGTGCCTGGGAAAAGTCTTGAAGACGACCTTGGACATAGCCTAGGTAGGATCTTCCTGCCTTTATTTCCCAACTCTGCTATTTCCTTTCTGAAAAGGAAAGTCCCCACCTGGTTACACCTAAGTTCTGCTTTCAGCACCTGGTGACTATAAGACTGACTATCAGATATGACTCATGCCTGGAATCAAACAGAGCTAAGGAAGTTCTTTCCTTCTGTCAAAATATATGACATAGTCCCTTGTTTCTTTCATAGCAAATTTAAATTATCAAGAAGTTTTGTAAGCACTATGCTAAATCTGTTAGGTAATAGATAGATGAATATTGAAATATCTCTGAGTTATTATAATAGGATACAGGTATGAATAGCTTACAATTTTAACCTATGTTCGTGACCAAATAAAACATTGAAATAATATAGGGATAACATCCTCCAAAAAGGGAAAATGATTAGGCAAAGCAAATAAGGCAAAGATGTAATGTGATCAATGTCTAATAAAAGGAAGGGATAGCGAATTTTGAAAAAGGCAATAGGATCAGATTGATTCCCCTAAGAATTATGTACAGATGTGTATGATTGGCTCTAAAAATTTATCAATTCTGAAAATTCGAGCTGATAAGTGTGTTTTGGTAATAAGATCTTAAATTTGGATGCTAGCACAAGAAAATTGTATAATTGTACAAGTGAAAATATATCCCCTTTGTAAAGTATCTGTAAGTTGTAGTAAGTTAAAATTGTCTGAGAATTTCTAGATCTGAACCAGAGAGGCAGAACTCTCTTTTACTATCAAGGGACCAGATAACTACTATCAGGCATCTGGGATTTTTAAAATACTGCTTTAAATGAACATTATGACTGTAATTTAAAGTTACTTTGTATACAAAATGTGCAATTAATTGCTGGAATTGAATCAGAAACATTTTTTTAGCTTTGTTAAGAATGGTTTGTGGATTATTTGTGAATGCCATCAAACAGACATGGCATGGCTAAAAGTTTATGATGTTATATATGATTGTTAATAATGATTGCATTACTTTGTATGGTTCAGGTTTAAGTTTTCTTGTTATCCAATTTATGAATGTAAAACATGTGACATGCAAATCTCCCCCTCTATTGTGAGTCATCTAAGTAATTGGTCTGTACCTGACCCAATGTAATTGTGCAGTTTGTGAATTATGGGAAAAACTTTATTGTAATTGTTTGGACTCAGCCCTGTGTGGCTGGGATGCTGAACTACTTCTTGTATCTGTTTGAACTTAGCCCTGCATGGCTGGGACCTATGTTGTGTTTCTTTTCTTAATCATCAAATTACACGTGTTCTGGGAACCCCGTGTGAGGAGTGGACATCTGGGCCTATAGGAGACCTCTCCCTGCGGTTCCAAGAGCCTGAGAGGGACAGCACCGGATGCGGATGGCTTTCTCACGGGATCCGGAACCAGAACCTGAGCAAAGACCTGCTTTTTCCCCTTCTGAGTCCTTGTGTTCTCAAGACTGTTTTCCTGAATTTTTATTATGTTCCCTCTGCTTACTTACAATTAGTTTACAATTTCTGCCCATCCCTGGGGATGTCCAAATACAGAAAAGGGAAAACCTGACTCCACCTAGATAGGGATTTTAGAACTTCACCCCTGTGGAAGATAGAGTTTTTTCCATACCTTTAATTGGTCTTTAGGCGAAACTTTCAGTTTGCCTTTGACCAAAAAGGGGGAAATGTGGAATGTTTTATACCATTTTTTTAAATTTCTGGAGTGCAGTACCCGGGGAGGCTCCTTGGACTCTCCTTGAGTCTTCCAACTGGGTCTGGCCTTCCCCTGGGGCCAACAACCTAGCGTTCCTTTTATTGTCACCTCTGTTTAGCGTTTTGGTTGGCCTCCTAATTTTATTGCTATGCCCCATCAGGTCGTTCCTTTTTTCAAGGATTTGAAACCCCCCATGAAAAAAAGTGGGGAATATAATACAAGGAAAATTAGGAACCCCTGAGTAACCCCTAGCTACTGACAAGCACCCCCAGAAAGAATGGACTCAGATATCTTTGGCGTTTAGCAAACCCCCTGGGACTCCATGACTCCACCAAGGAATCTCAATAGATAGGACCATCCCACTGAAGGATAACCTGGCAGACCCTTTCTAGCAGATATCCCTGGGGCTCCATGACTCCACCAAGGAATGTAAATGAGATTATCCCACTAGTACGATAACCTGACTGAATCTTTTGATCAGCCAGGACCTTTGTTCCTGTTTCCCTGCCCTGTACCCCCACATATCCTATATAAGCCAAGCCATCACCCCAACACATGGCCATTGATTTGTGGTGCAGTACCCCAATGGCCGCCGGCTAATAAATTCTCCACTTAAAACTTATACTCTGTGGTGTGTCTCGCTCGCTTCTGGTACAACATGCCAAATCCTGGTGCACACACACAAGATACACAAACACCTACTCACAGAATGAGGAGCTGTGGATTGTGTACCAAACCCTGGGACCCCAAGACCCCGACAAACACAAAGACACACAAAGAAGAACTATGAATTGTGTGCCAAACTATTAAGCCTCCAAGAGGGGTGGAACTTGACTTTGAAGAAGAAAAGGAGAGCAGTGAAGATTGCCATTCAAAGAAATGAGTGTTTTAGTGGTGAAATAAAAGTTGAGTTCCGTTGGACTGGAAATAAAGAATCCTGGGTTCTCAAATCCACTGAGTCACCCTGGTCCTCAGTCCCTTAATCTGTAACGATGGGGATAATCATCCTTGAACTATCCACCTCCGGGAGCCACGCTGAGAAAAGTGCTTCATTCATTCAGTCAGTCAGTCAACAAGCACCTACTAGGTGCCAGGCACTGTGCTAAGCTCTGGGGATACAAAGAAAGTGGAAGACAGTCCCTTTTCTCAAGGAGTTTATAATCTACTGGAGACACAACATGTAAATACTTAAGCACACAGAAGATGTATAAAGAATAGGTGAGAGGGTTAGCACCTGGGACGTCCAGGAAAGGCATCCTGAAGGATTGATCTATTCCGGGCTAACCTCTCTCCTGACCTCCAGATTCACCAACTGCCTTCTGAATATCTGGAGCTGGTTGATCCATAAGAATCTCAAAAGTAGCATGCCCAAAACAGATTTCATCTCCCCCCCCACCCCATCCTCCCCTGTTCTCAGTGTAGGACACAACTACCTTCCCTATCACCCAGGTTTCAATCTCACCGGCATCCTTCACTCCTCACACTCGCCCCACATATCTAATCTGTTGCTGCTGAGATTTGAGCTGAGCCTTGAAGGAAGCCAGGAAAGCCATGAAGCCAGGGGAGACAGCTGGAGGTAAAGCCAGTGCAAAGCCAGAGTTGGGAAACCAAGTATCCTGTGTAAGAACAGGATGTAAGAAAGTGTAGCTGGACTCTAGAGTGTGTGGAGGGGTAGAAAGTATAAGAAGACTTGGAAAGACAGGAAGGGACCAGGTTACAAAGGGTTTTAAAAGCCAAAAAGAGGAGTTTCTAATTTGACCCTGGGGGTAATAGGGAGCCATTGGAATTTAGAGAGCAGAAGAGTGGGGGCAGTAAGGCTGGTACGGGGACATCACCACTTTAGGAAAATCATCTTAGAAGCTAAATGGAGTGTGGAAAGGAATGGGGAGAGACTAGAGGCAGGGAGAACAATTAGAAGGCTATTTCCATAATTCAGTTGAGAGATGCTCGAGGGTGATCTGGGTGACTAGAGAGAAAGAAAAACTATTGTGAAGGTAAAAAGGACAAGACTTGGCAACAGATTGGATATGTGGGGTGAGTGTGACGAGTAAAGAGTGAAGGATACCACTGAGATTGTAAGCCTTGGTGACTGAGAAGATAGTGGTGTCCTTCACTGAGAAGAGGGGAGGATGGGGGGTGGGGAAATGAGTTCTGTTTTGGACATGCTACTTTTGAGATTCTTATGGGACAACCAGCTCTAGATATTCAGGAAGCAGTTGGTGAATCTGGAGGTCAGGAGAGAGGTTAGTTAGCCCCAATAGATAAATCTGGAAATCATTTGCATAGAGATTCCCAGATTCAACCCTTGGGAACTGACGAGATCACCAAGTGAGATAGTAGAGAAACCCAGGACCGAGGTTAGGGGACTCTCAAAGTTAGTAGCTGGGACATGGCTAAAGATCCACCACCATTACCACCATCATTGCCACCACCACTAACAACAAGGAGAGAACAGTAGCAAAACAACCTAGAATGGAGGAAATATCTGGTGGTCTGATTCATTGGTCCTCAAGCCTCCAGTCTCTCCTCTCTCCAATCCATCCTCTGCACAGCTGCCAAACTGATATTCTTAAAACATAGATCTAAATATAGTACTTGTGCCCTTCTTCTTCAAAGATCTTCAGTGGCTTCCTTTTATCTTTAGGAGAAAATACAAACTTCTTAGCTGGGCATTTAAAATTCTCCATGATCTGACTTCTCCCTACATTTCCTTTTATTTCATATGACTCATTAAATCAAGTATGATTAAATTCTATTCAACATGCATTTATTAAGCACCTACTATATGTCTGGTATAGTGCCAGTCCTGAGGTTTACTCACTCTCCATTCCATGCAAACAACTATTCCCTATACATGGCAATCATCTCTGGTCTCCATGCTTTTGTACAGATGGTCTCCCATGTTTGGGATACATTCATTCCCTTCTCTTTTTGGAATGCATTCATTCCCTTTTGAGAAGAAACCACTTTCCAATAATTCTTACTATTATCCCCAAATGTCACATGGCAAAAGGGAAAAGTGAGGACAGGAAGGTAGGACACCCACCTACACCCCCTAAATACTTTTAAGCTCTCTCTCTCTCTCTCTCTCCCTCTCTCTCTCTCTCTCTCTCTCTCTCTCTCTCCCCACCCCACCCCACCTTCTCTTCCCCTTTGTACTCTTTTGTATTTACTTATCTGTATATATGTATCTACTCCTCCAAGACAGATACTGTTTCTGTTTTTTGTTTCTTGGGTTGGTTTTGGTTTGCTTTTTTTATTTATTTTTTGTTCTCTATACCCCCAGGATCAGCAACCAGGCGCATAGCATGCGCTTAATAAATGTTGAATCAAATTGAATTGCTCTTGATGTAATGAATCTAATGGCCTCTGGGCTCCACGTCCTGGGTCTGGAAAATGTCTCCACCTTCTCACTTCCACTAGGTGGGAGTAGAAGAGCAGCTTTGGAAAGTAGATCGCTCCATTGGCCCCACCCCCTTTCCTGACTTTTCTCTGGACCCCTCTCTTCCCACCCCAGCCCTACAGCCTAGTCCCTATCAAGATCTCCCCTTTCCTCCCCAGGGGCCTCTTCTGCTTCCTTTTTCTTCTAGCCTCTCCACCCCCGCCCCCCCACTCCATAACTAGTACCCTAACTTTTAACTGATCTCCTGGATGGTCCATTTAAGGAATGGAGGGGGCAGGGCAAAATAGAAGCCCAGTTAGTATTAAAAATTTACATAAAACTGGAAGGGAGTTTAAGAGATCACCTAATCCAGGGAGACTTAACCTGAATAGATTTCAGGGGGTCCCTGAATTTGGATGGAGGAAAATGACATCTTTATTTTCACTACCCTATAAATGAAATTTAACATTTCCCTGAATTATTTCAAAACATTATTTGGAGAAGGGGTGCATAGGCTTCATCAGATTGCCTAAGGGGTCACAAAAGTTGGATGAGAACTCAGGGAAGGAGCTAGGAAACCAGTGAGGATCTCAGCTGGGGGACAGGAGCTAAATGGAGTGAGGACTCAGTAAGAGGAATGGGAATTCAGCTGGAAGATAGGAGCATAGAGGGAGGAAGGAGGGTTCAGTGATGAGAGAGGGGTACGGAAGTGATGGAAGTACAGTAAGGGAACAGAGCCTCAGTAAGAGGATAGAGTCTTCTTGAGGAAATCTGGGAGTATAATGAGGGGAATGATGGTTCATTAAGAAGGACAGGGATCAGTGATGTGGTGGAAAGCTCACTGTAAGTATGGTGGAACAATGAGTGCAGGGGATGCGTTTTGATGGTGTGATAGGGGACTCATTGAGTACATGGGGGTTCAGTGAAAAGAATAGATTAGTGATGGAGATGACTGAGATTGGGATACAAGTTAAGTCAGTGGGACTGGGTGTTAGTAAGAATATAGGAGCACGGTGAGTTTGATAGAGGCCCCATGGTCACATGGGGACTTAGTGAAAGGGAAGGAGATCCATTGAGTAAATAATGGTTCAGTGAGGGTATTTGTCAGTGAGGGGATGGGGCATTGTGAGGGCATCCAGGCTCAGGGAGGGGAATGTAAACTCAGTTTACATTCAGGGGGAATCAGGGAAGTGAGTGGGTATCCAGCAATAGGGAATCAGAGTTCAATATAGAGGCAAGAGACCCAGGGGTAGGAATAGAGACTCAGTTGAAGGACGCCGTGAAAGACTAAAATCCAGTGAGGGGAATAAGGGCTGGCCACTTAGTGAACAAGATGAGATCTGGTAGAGCATAGAGGCTGAATGAGGAGGGTGAAGAATCAGAGAAACGAGGGAGCAGTGGGAGATGTCAGATCAGAGGAGAGAATATGGCAACAACGGGGAGAATGAAGGCAGATTAAATAGG